>NC_068938.1:172003079-172159573 GCF_016801865.2 Culex pipiens pallens
CTTAACATTTTACAATCCTAAAACTCTAAATTTTTAAAACTGTATAATTCTCTGGTTAGTTTGCAATACGTCGTAACAGCTGTCGCGACCTGCGGCACTTATTTGATTTTTTGGGTCTCCTACGAAAGGCCGAAACTGAAAAGGCAGAATTAATTGAAGACAGAATCGCATAAGGCCGAATCCCAAAAGGCCGAATGTTAAAAATGAAGAATTTCATATCGAGACATTCGGCCTATCGAGACGTTCTGTCTTTTTAAAATAAGACAAAATTCGACATTTTGAATTTCGGCCATTCGAGATTCTGCCTTACTAATTTAGCCTTTGAGGAAATTCCGATTTGATTTTTTTCTTTGAAACAACAATCAAATTTTTATTGTTTTTTAGTAAGGAGCATTTAAAAGACGTGCACATGAACAATTCAAAGCATTTTTAAATATAATAATTCGTAGATTGATTGAAAAACGACTTTGTTCACAAATGGAGCTTATGACCTTTTGAAAATTGACCCGAGAATTCAAAAGTATATAAAAAATTAATTAATTTAAAATTTAAAATATTTCCAAAAAATCTTGAGAAACATTTTGTTCGTAATTACAATTTTCAATTAAAAAACTTGTAAAATCGATTGGAAATTATTAAATTAAAATAATTATGAATTTAAGGATCACAGATCGGAAGAATACGTAAATCTTCAGGCATTTTTTTTATTGTTATTTCTTTGGGTGGTTTTGAATACCCCTTTTTTGGTTTTTGAACACAAAGATTTTTTTTTGGTTCTTATTGTAGAATTTCAATAACTGCCTTTATAAATTCATTGATCTTTAGAAAATTAGTGACAGAATTTAGCTTAAAATTATGAAAATGTGGCTTAAATTTAAAAAAATATGTTTTTCCTGAAATTAACAATCAATTTAACGATTCACATATTTAAACTCAAATAAAATAATATAGAGCGATTCTCCCCGGAATTAGCCAATTTCATGTGACTTATTTCTTTGTTTTTTTTTTATTTGTCTATTACATACTTTTCGATGATTTGAATTAAAAATGATTGTCGCAGCCTTGGTCGCAGCTATTCTTTGCTAATAAGTTGTTTATAAAGTAAATTTAAAGTAAGTAACAGCAAATTTCATTAAAAAAATACTATTCAAAAATTTAAATCCTGAAACCTAAAATTCTGAAAAGGGAAATTTATAGAATTCCACTGTCTTTTAACGTGAAGACTTCCATCATTGTCATGATTTTTCGTTCAAAGATATAAATTTTGCGTCGCTTTCAATATTTTGACAAAATTCCTTCAACAAGTTGTTTAGAATAGTGCCCTACCCATGCTGATTCCTTTTGGTAACGATTATCCAATTCCTTGTGGTGGCAAATGGGCAGTATTCATGATTGCTGAGAGTCGCAGGACTCTCGCCCTTTGCTATTAGTAAGTATCCAGCAAAGCAAAGTGTATAGCATGCATTTGATACTGTCAACTCCCATTCGGCTGTGTTCTCGTCGCTGTCATGTTGTAAACTGGAGCCGAGGGGGGTCCTGTTGTGAATTCTAGTTGGAGGTGGTCCGAAGATCATTGAAGAAGGTAGAATTCGCCATCACCCAAGACACGAAGGCACGAAGGATAGACCATGTCTTGGGGGGTGAAAGGATGATAGGATTTAGTGATAATACCACAATTTTAATATTTGTCTTTCTCTCTTATTTCAGACAAAATGTCTGGTCCGAATCCAAGGTGTTGCAGAAATCTTCCACTATACAGAAGGGGTCTTCCTTCTATCATTTCCTGTATTTTGAAAAAAGGTGGTGCCCCGAATGTGGACATATAGCTTATCACATTTACTCCATACGGTGTGAACGTGACATGCTGTATGTTTGCAATTGGTGCATTGGCTAAAACAAGATAGATGTTTACTATTCTTTTAAGATACAATTTAGTAAAATCTAAAATCTATCCATCTATTTATTTTGCTATTGCTATAACTTGTCCCTTACCTCACAAACTTTAACTACTCTATTCTTCAAACTTGGAATCGCAATACATTATTGTAGAAATGTAACTGCTGAAAAAAATTGGTAAGAAATTTGGGCATAACTGTTATTAATATGATTAAAGGTACGTTCAATCTGTTTTATTATATATATTAACTATTCTAGTTTGCTTGTCTTGTCCCATATTTCACAACTTCAGTTGTTTTCTTGTAAACTTCTCGTTACAAGTTGGTATTTCTGTCTAGTTGCAAAATAAGGTTTCTTTATTCTTTCTTTCTGTGTTAGTCTGTTCCAATGTTCGATTTTATTTTACATTGTACTTATCCCATTTTTTCTCTTTTTCTCTTTCATGTACCTTGCGAGCATACGATGACCGAAAAAGTCATTGTATCAGCCAACACACGTGTATTTTTCACAAAGCCGCGAAACAGAACAAGTATTTTTATAAGTGCGTGAATAACAATCGGTCGTTGAAGCTCAAAAAATGTGAGAACAATATCGCGCCGTGGTTCAGTGATAATAAGGCGAAGAAATTAGACGAAGATTCCGCATGAAGAAAATAGCGGAAATTATGTGTTAATTGCACAATGAGTGAAGGTTTGAAGTTGACACTATCAAAAGGGAATGGTAAGATGCAATAGTAATATTGCTAGGTTTGATAGTGTCAAAAGGTAAGATTAAGGAATAAGGATTATATGAAACTATATTGTCATAATTATTGTATTCACTGAAATATCTATCCGCTTTCTACCCCCAATGTGTCCTGCACTGGGGGTGCCTGGGGTAACTTCGAGTTGACCTGGGCCGCCCGAGGAATTATGTCGTAGGTGGTTCGTGTACTTCTCACTCACCTCTCCTCGCGGCAAGGTTTTCCGTAGGTCTACACTCGAACATGCAACATGGGACAGCATGAATCTTCAGCTGAAGCCGGACGAATGTATTCCGAAATTACAGAATTACAGAATTACAGATTATCCAATTCCTTGTGAAGTTATGGAAATCGTCATTAATCAATGATTGCCAACTAGGACGTCAATGACTGTGCCACAAAATTATATAAATTTTAAAGCACAATTGATTTAGATCAAAAATTATTTCAGTGGCTTCAAGAAGGCAACAACCGGCACACGCTGATTCCTTTTAGTGCTGAAATTCGTTAAATTGAATTTAATACAGAATATTTTATAGTGATGATCAATTTTCTTCGAACCTTAAAATTCTTTAATATTAAATTGAAAAAAAAATGTGAAAATCTAAAGTTCTTAAACTTTTCATTTTCACATTCTTTTTGAACTCCAGAATTTTAAATTGTTTAAATTCTTATGACATAAAATTAAAAAATTCTTCAAAAAAACTACAAATAAAATAAAAGACAATTATATTAAATTATGAAATTTAAAAATCCTCAAATTCATTACAAAATTCTAAGATTCTGATATTTAAAATCAAAAAAATTAACATCTCAAATAAAAAAAAACGGAGGTTGGAAAATTCAGAAGTTTAAAATAAAATGAATCAAAAAATTTAAAATTCGTAAAAGAAAAAGAGTGATGTATTAAAACATTTAAAGCATGCGAGAATATGAAAATTTCTTAATTTGAGAATTCTGAAGTCATACATAAATTAAATTCTTAAAATTCTACAATAAAAACTAAAAATATTTGTTGGTGTGTTCAAAATTAAAAAAAGGACTTTCAAAAACAAGCAATAAGTTATAAATAAAAAATGTATTTAGACCATTGATAAAAATCATTTTTAGAATTTTAAAACTTGCATTTATAACAACTTTAGAACTTTCATGGCGGTTGTAAAAAGTATTAAACTTTCATTTCTTAGCAACTATAATTATCATGCCCAAAATTGAATCTTCCTGCTCTTCGTTTTGTCGCGAGATTCTCAGAAAATTGCCAGTCCCTATTCCCCCTCAACAGGCGGTAATGCGTGGTCGATTTTCACTCCCCCACGCGCGTTCATTCATTGCGGTGTTCTGAGAAAACGAAAGAATCTTCGGCGAGTGTGCGTGAACAATGCAAAGAGGACAGAGTGATAGCAAGAGAACGCAATCGAGAGTGGCAATCTCGAGATAAAAGAAGAGAACTCACAAGCTATAGTGACGGTCGGTTATACTCTCTGATGTTTTGAGAATCATCAAATGATAGGTTTTTTTATCACTCATTTACAAAACGTATATTTTTTTAAAAATAAGGTTTCAAGATTAAAATTATTTTTTTTTAATACTTCAAAATTGTAGCATGCCTATATTTTAAATATTTCAGTATTGAAAAATCGAGAAAAAGGAATTTCTATTGCTGAAAACGTTCAACAATTCCATAAAATATAATTTATTTAATTATTTTTAAATATTCACAAATTAAAAATATTTTTTTTCCGAAAATAATTCTGTCAATAGGAGAAATTTACAATAACCAAAAGAAAAAAAAAACTTTTGTCGACGTGCCACCCAAGCTACGCTGCCATAGTACAGAGTTATTTCAACTTCACACTTTTTTCCATTCTTCTTCGCAGAACGCCCTCGTCAAGAGCAGCCGCCACCTGCTGGAGCTGTCGTTCTTCGCGACCGAGGGCTTCTACAGCGAGATGGACGAGTACGACGACGTGATGGGGGACGATTCCGGCGACGACGAGGACTTTATGGGCTACGACTACGAGGACGACGATTCCGACCTGTGGGGTCTGGACTACGACTCGGATCTTGGAAGTGAGTTTTTTTTTCGATTTAAGGTGAGGAAAGCGTAACTAAAGTGAGTTGTTTTTTTTTCCTTCTTCAGATTTCGTCGACATGTGCCAGTTCTTCTACGACAGTGACAGCAGCGACAAGTACTACATGGGCTACGGAGACTACAACTTTATGTAAGTTCGCCTTCACTGTATTGGAACCTTCCCAAGTCCTCACAATTAATAAGTTTGTTAAAAGAGAAGAGAAAAAAGCCTCATCGTTCGAGAAACAATCGCATAGCTGCATCGTCAGCACATCCGGAACAGAAGAGTACGTTTAATCTCAGGCAACAAACACACGAAAGCACTCTACTCACCATGCCACGGGTGTAAAATTCCTAGAATTTTTTTTTGCGCGTAATCGGAACCGACTGACCGATTCTTCCAGAAAATTAAAAGAAGCTTCGCTTTGTCAAGTGTGTGCGAGCTCGTCGAACGAGTTTTATTTCCATTTTTTTCATTGTTATTTTTCTTCAAACACACCGCTTGAACGAGAGACACTTTGGTGCGAATGCGATTGTTCTATCTTGCCTCTTGCCGTGAATGTTTCGTTTTCAGTTAGTTTTTTTTATGTTTATTTTGTTAATTCTTTTTTTGGTTGTTCATCTGAGCAAGACTGCAGGAGGCGTTTTTAAGCGATCATAATTTTTTAAATAATTTGTGAGAAGAAATAAAAGAAAACCATTTTTTATGGGTTAAAAATAAAATAAGATCGTAAGTTAAAAAATTACTATTGACCTATCATTTCAAAATCATTATAGAGAAAATCCCTGAAACACTAACTAATCCATTGACACACTCGCAATAACAAAAAGGTAAGTGACATTGTGGCAAGAAACTTGGAGACGGTGAAGGATGTCTACACCCGACTGAAGGTACAAGCAAGACGTGTAGGACTTGGCATGAAGTACATTGGAGGAGGTGAGCGAGTTCGTGTACTTGGGATCGCTGGTAACCGCCGACAACGACACCAGCAAAGAGATCCGGACTCGTATTTTTGCTGGGAATCGTGCCTACTGCGGATTACGGAGGACCCTCACATCGGATCGAGTGCAACGCCGCAAGAAGCTGACGATGTACAAAACACTGATTAGACCGGTAGTCCTCTATGGCCACGAGACCTGGACGATGTGGCAGGAGGACGAACGTGACCTTGGAGTTTTCGAACGGAAGGTGCTATGAACGATCTACGTTGAAGTGCAGGTGTCTGACGGAGTGTGGCGACGACGCATGAACCATGAAATGAAACTCTCAATTTCAATGCTGAACAATAGAACTTTAATGTTGCTTGTAACTGTGATTTAAGGAGGAACGATTAACAAAGCTGTGCACTGGTGCAAATATAACTTCAATTATTCATCGATTCATTGACGCGCATGAAATCTTCAACTCAGTTCAACATGTTGTGCAGGAACGCGTTGCAGCTGTAGGCGGTCTTCATGATCTGAAATAAACATTAAACTCTTCAAGATCAACCAAAAGATCCTCGGCGCGTACCCAACATTACCTCGGTAAATGCATCGTACGACAGAAAGCGAAACCCTCCGATCGAGAAGCCCACCTTCTGCTGCGTATTGGCCAGTACAAACCGAACCGTGCGGAGATCGTCCTTGCGCCACAGCCGATACCACCGGTTGGCGTACATCGCCTCGCAGACCTCGTTCGCCTTGGTAACCACCAACTCGCCGCAGTAGCAGAAGATCCACATCTTGGCCACGTTTGTCGCGAGCATTCCGTAGGAGCTGTTCTTCAACTTCTGCGCGAGTTCGAGAAATGGGTTTTGTTAGAAAAAACTTCAACGTGATCGCGATCACGACAAAACCACTTACCAACTGGACGTGAAACAACGAGACGCAAATGTGGGCGATCGAGAAGAACACCTGCGCCAGATAGATTTCCTGGTAAAAGTCGGAGCAATCACGAAGGAACTGCAGAACGTGCGTGTGAATGCCGATGATCTTCCGCAGGAGACCCCGCTGCTGTTCGACGTCCTCGCTGTCACCAATCTGCTCGATGTACGTCTTCATGACTTCCATTTTGCACGTCGCATAGCACACGTAGATGTAGAACGGTCCGTCGAGTCCGATGAAGGCGATCACGCACCACAGCATCTGCACGACCTCGATCAGGTAGTTGATCTCGTACCACGGGTGCTGTTTGTGGCTAATGAACGGGATCGAGAACCCCATCGGAAGCAGGAACTCGCCCAGCTTGCCCGCAATCACCGGATAGGAGATCAACATCAGCGCCGTAAACGGGTACGAAAAGATCGTGATGAACATCAGCGTCCGCGCCAAACCATGGTAGTTGACAAAGATCGCCCGCTCAACCGGTCCCTCGTCGTAGCTGCGATCGTTCAAAATGACCGCCAACAGTTCCGCGCCCTTGTTCCGCTTCAACGCCATGCCGCACATCTTGATGAGCAGCTCGGTGCCGGAGAAGAACGCCGCCAGGCTGAGGATCACCTGGTCCACTTCGTCCAGGTATCGGTGCAGATGGATCATGCAGGACATTGTCCCGAGGATGGCGGCTATCGCTGGGCCCAGGAAACGGGCCATGTTCAGTGGGCCGACCATGAAGTCATCGTCGAAGAAGTTCACCCCGGAAATGAACATGAACACCCGGTACACGGCGTACGTTCCATGGTAGTTGGGTGCGGTGGTTGTGAAAAAGCTTGAGATTGCCGAACAGACACCCATGGTCACTTGGGATTGGCTTGGAAGGAGAAAGAATTTCTTCTTTTATAGCCATAGATTTGCTAAGGAGTGTGGGTACTTTCGTAGTTTTAAAATTGAATAATTTGCTTCAGCTTAGGTGCCTGTGAATACAAACAGTTTACAAACCAATTTCATACCGATTAGAATGAATAACTTATCATGTTTGATCTAGGTAGCATCAGTTGAGTTATTTGGTGTATTTTTGCAAAGAAGCACAAAGAAAGGCCTAATTGATATCATTATGCAATTCTATTCTGATTCTCATATATTTTAGATGCTGATGCCAAGGGCGAGAATCAACAATAATTGTGACTGGATCGATTCCACCTGGTTTGATTTAAATCTTTCTATTAGAATATCCAGAAGCTTGTTTCGGTGGAAGAACGTCAGATACCCGTGACTGGTAATGCCTAAGGGCCAGTACGCTCCTCCCAAGAA
This sequence comes from Culex pipiens pallens, assembly GCF_016801865.2. NCBI lineage: Eukaryota > Metazoa > Arthropoda > Insecta > Diptera > Culicidae > Culex > Culex pipiens. The sequence continues at coordinate 172,010,960 of NC_068938.1, forward strand.
AAGGGGTCAATAGGGTGACAAGAAAAAATGAAAATTTTGGAAGATCTTAGGAGATACCCCTGACTCGATTCTTGAGGCAAAAATAAGTAACTGTTCCAATTTTGAGCCAAACCGGTTAAGGTTCAAATGTCGCTTTTTTATCGTAGAGGCTTGTATGGAAAAAATCGCAAAAATGTATGGAGAAAAGCAAACATTAAAAATGTCCACCAAAAAGTTGTGTTAAATAAGTCGGATCATTGTCAAGTGTGAAATTCTTATGTAAAATTATATGACAAATTTTATGAAGACCGCAAAACAATCCGAGTTAACCCTCTACAACCCAACCCCGCCTCTAGACGGGCTTCGATTTAAAAAATCGCCAAAAATCCATTTTTCAATCAATTTTTGATCTTCAAAAAGCATTGGAAAGAAGAACTTTTAAAATTTTGGAAAATTTTAGGGTTGGAAGTTTGACTTGTTTTATGTGACTTTGCCAATGTTTTTAAAAATGTAATTTTTTTAGGGGTCAACTTTGGCTGTGTTTTTTACTAACATTTCCTATATTTTAAGTAAAAAGAAGTATGCAGTATTTTTTCTAGTGCCCCAGACTATGCCTCTACGCATTTATTTACAATTTAAGTGATAATGGTTCCATTTTATAGCAGAAAATGTGAAAAACATGCAAAAAATTGAAAAAGTTACTGTAAAAACATGAAAAAAATAGATAGGCAACATGTAATGATAGGAGGTGGTAGAGTAGGCCAAATACTATCAAAAACAAACATAAACTAAACAAGATAAATCCAAATTAAAATACTAAAAATGAAACAAGAAAAACATAAAACAAGAGAAGTAAAGTTTTTCGTAGAACAAAAGTTGCTCAAAATGACCTCCTGAACACGGGAAAAATAAAAATTTTCGAAAAAAAAATTTGGGCAGTAGATGGTTAAACTTGGTGAGTTATTAGCGATTTAAAGAAGACGTTTTTGTATGAAAATATTTTTTTCATCTTCTTTTACAACAAGACTCGTATTGAATGCCAACAAACAATAAAAAAAAACAATACAAATATATAAAAATTGAAATTACAAGCCATCGTTTTAACACTTAAAATGCATTTTACATCTGCCCAAATGTTTTGAAATCTTTAGTTTTCCAAATATCAAAGTATTCGCGAAATATTTGTTTTTGTCTAAAAAAAACTTTTTGCAGTACTGTACAACGGAATTAAAAAAAATGTTGATCAATCTCAAATAAGCTGAATATGATTTAAAACGCAGGAAAATGCATTTCAAATTATTTTCAGTTCATTTGACTTCTTTTTATATTCAAATTTTGAAGTTTTATGAAAAAATATTTGTTTTGCCCCCTGATTTTTTGGCACGATTTTGAAGGGGAGGGGGGGAGGGGCGACATAAACTTCAAAAAATATTTGCAACGGTATATGTTTGATTTTTAATAAATGCTTGATTTTGAAAAAATGTTTAGTAGTTCAAGTCAGGTTTTTTTTTTAATATCTTTCATTTTAAATATTTAAAAAGGGGAATGACATAAAACCTGGTGGCCACTCAAGTCGGGAAATCTGGAAAGTCGGGATTTCGCCAAAATCCGCCAAAAGTCGGGAATTTTTGATTTTTTGTCAAAAAGTTGGGAAAAGTCGGGATTTCCAAGCATTCATGTTTGAAAATTATTTTTTAACTCTTGAATAATTTCGTGATATTTTGTGTAATTTTCAAATTAAATTTATTAAATTCTGCTTTAGTAACTTACTTTAAATTTAAAGTTCTTTCCACTATTTCAATGAATTTTAGAATGAAAACTGTTTTTTTTCTTTTTTTTATCTTTTAAAATAAATATTGGGTACCTTTAAAAACTGATTTTCATAACATTTTTTATTATTTAATTTCTTTTTTAATTTTTGTTTATCAAACAAGAGGGAAAGTGAATGAAAACTGTTTGATTTTGTCACATTAAGGCCGTTGCAAATATTTTTTGAAGTTTATGTCCCTCGACTCTGAAATTGAAATTACAAGCCATGGTTTTAACATATGAATGAAAAAAGTGTTTTAAAATGCATTTTACACCTGCCCAGATGTTTTGCAATCTTTAGTTTTCAAAATACAAAAACTTCAAAAAATATTTGCAACGGCCCAATTGGTTTTTTTTAAAGTTCCAAAATTGAGATCGGCAATTATTTTTTCTGTTAATATTTTTATTTTTTAGCTTAATTCATAAAGTAATTTCAAAACAAAAAATCAAAATGTTGCCCTTGAACTTTTTTGTGTGAATGTGTAAATTTACTATAGATAAAACATGATTTTCAGTTATCGGAAAACTTAAGATCGAATAAAATCTAACCGCTGTTCGTTTTAAATAAAAAAAATGATTTTTTTTACATTTTGAAAACATAAAAAAAATAATATTTAAATTGCAATAAAATAATTTCAAGAAGGTTTGAGTTATGTACTGAATTTTGTTTAAAGAAGTTGTCTCTTCAAACATTTCTCTTAAAATAAGTGGGATCTTTTCAAACTGAATTTTTCATTGAAAAAAAAAAAAAAACAGTTAAATACTGACAACTAGGGGAACCATACCCTTTCTCAGCCTATTTCTATTATCGGCCTATCAGCACTTTGATCATGAATTACAGCTTTCATAAAGTGTTTTTGACTGTTCTAAAGTAATAAATAGCTCAAATAAAAGTGAGCAAGCAACTCTCCATTGTTGATACATCTGAAAATGTTGATTTAATAGCCGAAAACGGCAAAAGTGATGAGAATTGGTCGAACGGCTTAGTGTGATTAAAATGGGTATATTTCCCCTAGATGGAATTATAACAGCAATCACGTTGAAGCGTTCTTTGATTTAAAATAAAATAAAATTAGGTATGCAATTTTAAATTCAGTTATCTTTAGCTTTTTGCACATTCCAGTTGAAACGAAGTAGGGGAAATATACTCTTTCTAATCAAACACCTATCTTCGTCATATGGAGAGTTTGACGCTCGATTAAAGCTCCAAAAATACTATTTAGGCTATGATCTCACCAGCAACAGCACCGCCTCAAGTAAGCACGCAAATTTATGCCATTTACTGGCCAAAAAGATCAAATTTAATGCACTTTGGATCATAATTTCTTTTCTGGGAGACAATTTCTCATCATTTTGGTGGCACACACATTCACACGCAAGATGAGGGCTTAACTGCTTAACGAAAGTAGCCATCAATATCTTTTCACTTGTGCTAACGTTTATAAAGCGCTTATGATATGAAATTGCTTCCAACTACCGGCAACATTTTCCTTTGAACATTAGTTAGTCACTCACTTGAAAAATAATCTCGAATCATGTAAATAATTAGCAAGCGCCATCAAAAAAACAAATGCGCCAACTCTTTTGACGTTTGAATTTTGGCGACCCATTCCAATCGAAGGCTGAAGAAAACCTAGCCAGAAGCGAAGACAAATAAAGAACAAATGGTGGCCACCAACACTACACTGAAAATACGCCACACTTTTTTTTCAAGTGCCCAAACACTTGAAAGATTCAATAAAGCCACATCTTAGATCTAATTTGTTTGTGTTTGAATTTCAATCCAATCCATTATCAAATTCAAGTGTTTTAGCGATTGACTTTTTGGTATTTTTTGACACCTTATTTTCATTCGGGTGGCTCAAACTTTTCAAGTGTTTTGCTCATGAATTTGCCCCACTGTGCTGAACTATTCACTGAAAATACGCCACACTTTTTTTTCAAGTGCCCAAACACTTGAAAGATTCAATAAAGCCACATCTTAGATCTAATTTGTTTGTGTTTGAATTTCAATCCAATCCATTATCAAATTCAAGTGTTTTAGCGATTGACTTTTTGGTATTTTTTGACACCTTATTTTCATTCGGGTGGCTCAAACTTTTCAAGTGTTTTGCTCATGAATTTGCCCCACTGTGCTGAACTATTCAAAGTGATGAGAAAAACACTTGAAATTGATCTTGTTTTGATTTGAAATACAGTTTCGTGACAGCTTCGTCAGACTTTGCTTCGTTTCTTCATTTGTGTTTTGGCGGTCCGGTGTGTTCGTTTTTCGCAGGCCCGAATGACCGCGTGAGTTCGCTGCCGCCATATTCCTGTCCAATAAATTGCCTGCCCGGTTTGTGGCCGCGAAGACGAGCATCGCCACAAGGCTGCGTCCTCGGGCTCAGGATCCGTATGGCCAGCGGGAGGGCTCGGTCTCCCGGACCCGGAAGGAGGCCAACTTTGGCGATAGAGGTTCTTTTCCGGAGATTCACCCACTTGGTGAGTGGGGAAAAAGATTTTTTTGTTGAGTTTTGTTTTGATTTTTGGATTTATGTTGTGTGAATTGCAGGAAGGATGCGATTGAGCTGCAGATGCCGTACCAGGAAGCGTTTGATGAAATTAAGGAAAACACCCGTCGGGCGCTGGAGAATCGGTGTCGGTGAGAAGCAGGATTCGATACATTCCACCCAGGGGCCGGCCAAGCAATGCGTCATTCGGATGGTCAAGGCACAGTTTGATTCGATGGACCCAACACGGTTCCGAATCAACAAGAAGGTTCCCCGGGGGCCTACATCTCCGCAGAAAGCGGTGGTGGCGAACAACCCGAACCTGACCAGGAGGACGATCCTGAAAGCTGGGACAACTGGAAGAAGAAACAATTCAACAACGGAAACAATGTTCCATTTTTGACAAGCAAATAAAAGTTGTCAAATTAAATTCATGACGCAACTTCTTCTCTTTTTTTAACAAACCGAAATCCATTTCTATTACATACAAACATGCATTGATTATAGAAGGAAAAATCATTAAAAACCAATATATATAACGTGGTTTTCCATGTGACACAACACATCAAATTCAAGTGTTGTGCTATTAAATTGACAGCATCTTTAGGTGCCCAAAATTCAAGTGTTTTGCGATTGATTTCTGAGTGCTCTGTACAGCAGGGTCAGATCATGTGTAGAACACTTCGTTAAGCTGTGTAAGTTTTGCTCAGTGTACACATGATCTGACCCTGCTGTACAGAGCACTCAGAAATCAATCGCAAAACACTTGAATTTTGGGCACCTAAAGATGCTGTCAATTTAATAGCACAACACTTGAATTTGATGTGTTGTGTCACATGGAAAACCACGTTATATATATTGGTTTTTAATGATTTTTCCTTCTATAATCAATGCATGTTTGTATGTAATAGAAATGGATTTCGGTTTGTTAAAAAAAGAGAAGAAGTTGCGTCATGAATTTAATTTGACAACTTTTATTTGCTTGTCAAAAATGGAACATTGTTTCCGTTGTTGAATTGTTTCTTCTTCCAGTTGTCCCAGCTTTCAGGATCGTCCTCCTGGTCAGGTTCGGGTTGTTCGCCACCACCGCTTTCTGCGGAGATGTAGGCCCCCGGGGAACCTTCTTGTTGATTCGGAACCGTGTTGGGTCCATCGAATCAAACTGTGCCTTGACCATCCGAATGACGCATTGCTTGGCCGGCCCCTGGGTGGAATGTATCGAATCCTGCTTCTCACCGACACCGATTCTCCAGCGCCCGACGGGTGTTTTCCTTAATTTCATCAAACGCTTCCTGGTACGGCATCTGCAGCTCAATCGCATCCTTCCTGCAATTCACACAACATAAATCCAAAAATCAAAACAAAACTCAACAAAAAAATCTTTCTCCCCACTCACCAAGTGGGTGAATCTCCGGAAAAGAACCTCTATCGCCAAAGTTGGCCTCCTTCTGGGTCCGGGAGACCGAGCCCTTCCGCTGGCCATACGGATCCTGAGCCCGAGGACGCAGCCTTGTGGCGATGCTCGTCTTCGCGGCCACAAACCGGGCAGGCAATTTATTGGACAGGAATATGGCGGCAGCGAACTCACGCGGTCATTCGGGCCTGCGAAAAACGAACACACCGGACCGCCAAAACACAAATGAAGAAACGAAGCAAAGTCTGACGAAGCTGTCACGAAACTGTATTTCAAATCAAAACAAGATCAATTTCAAGTGTTTTTCTCATCACTTTGAATAGTTCAGCATAGTGGGGCAAATTCATGAGTGTAGTGAATGAGTGTGGCAGAGAATAAAGAGAGAATGAGAAGAGAGAGTTCATGTAGCGTAACGCGAGAGCAGGCCAGCCAAGAGAGAAGTTGAGAATGTGTGCGTGAGTAAACGAGAAATAAATCAGTCGTGTGTTTTGTTTGGGCATGAAAAGACGCGTGTTATTATTTGTGTCCGAAATAAAAGAAATACGAAGGAAATCGGGCGAAAGTCACGACATTGGCGCAGCAATTGCTCCCATCGCGAGTGTGTAGCGTAATTTTGTGAAAACAACGAAAAAAAGAGTGAATTTTGGTGTTTTGCTAGGCGAAATGTTTTTGCAGTGGCAGCAGCGGCAGCAGCCATGATGGCGTCGGTTTTGTTTGACCTTGGTGGTAGCAGAAAATTTGCAGCCGAGCTTTGTTGTGTGGAATTACGGACTGGCAATTTTTCACTTCCTTCAGCTGTGTTTGGGTGGTTTTGAAGAAATTTGTTTGCCGTACGACATGATGGCGACGGTGTTATCTTGGCAACAGTGTTGAAAATCTGACGCTTGTGACCATGGTGGCAGAGAGGTTGCAACAGAACTGTGTTGTGGAAATGACAGAGTGGCGATTTTTGTTTTTTCTTGAGCTGTGTTTTGGTGGTTCTGTTTGCTGAAAATTACAGTAATCCCCGGAAGAAAAGAGTGAAAAGGAGAAAAAAAACGTCATCTGTGTGGAAGCGTTTCCCCGCTAAGGTAAGACGGACAAAGTAAAGATAAATGTGGGCCGGATTTTCACGAAGGCTTTTATATAGTAATCACTCTACTACTACTGTCGGACCGATGTCGGACTGATGTTGGACGGAATTTTCGATTTTTGTAGTACCGGTGCTGGAATTGAAGAGTTAAGTTCCAATAATACTTTTATTGAATGTTGTTGCTGTTTCACAACAAGATTAACGTAATTAAGATTTGATCTTGGTAATTTAAAGTGCTTTATGTGGTTTTTTTGCATAATGTTTAGACTGCTTTGAAGGATAGAGCGTGATTTTTGGAGTTTCGAGCTTGAGTCCCCTGAGAGGGTAGAGCGTGATTTTTGGAGTATTGAACTTGAAAAAAGGATAGAAAGTATCCTTTTGAGGGATACTTCAGATTTTGAGTGTAAAGCGTGATTGTAGGAGTTTCGAGCTTGAGTCCCTTTAAAGGGTAGAGCGTGATTTATTAAGTTTCAAGCTTGAGTCCCCTGAGAGGGTAGAGCGTGATTTTTGGAGTTTTGAGCTTGAGTCCCCTGAGAGGGTAGAGCGTGATTTTTTGAGTTTTTGAACTTGAGTCCCCTGTGAGGGTAGAGCGTGACTTTTGGAGTTTTTGAGCTTGAGTCCCCTGAGAGGGTACACAGCTAAAAAAGTAGTAATCCAGCTGCGTGTAAAACGCCTGGGTGTAAAATAAATATTGCATTTTTTTAGGCAATTTTATGTGATTTTACACCCTGAAATATGTAGCCTATCAGTATGGGAAACCTACTTGACCGAAATGTCAAGCTCATATATGCGTTTATCCTTACAGCTATTCATCGGTCTGATGGCCGAGTGGGCTAAGGCGCCAGTCCTTACTGTTGGTGCTGGGTTTGAATCCCGTCGGTTGCAACTTTTTTTTTGTGTTTGCAAAAAATGTACATGCAGTGTGTAATAATAAGTGTTTATTTTGACGAAGGTGATGTGCATGCTTTTGCATGCGATTTTACCATCGGATTTTTTGCTGTGTAGAGCGTGGTTGGTTGGACATTTAGCTTGAGTCCACTGAGAGGGTAGATCGTGATTGTTGGAGTTTTGAGCTTGAGTCCCCTGAGAGGGTAGAGCGTGATTTATTAAGTTTCGAGCTTGAGGCCCCTGAGAGAATAGAGCGTGATTTTTGGAGTTTCGAGCTTGAGTCCCCTGTGAGGGTAAAGCGTGATTGTTGGAGTTTCGTGCTTGAGTCCCCTGTGAGGGTAGAGCGTGATTTTTTAAGTTTTGAACTTGAGTTCCCTGTGAGGGTAAAGCGTGATTGTTGGAGTTTCGTGCTTGAGTCCCCTGTGAGGGTAGAGCGTGATTGTTGGAGCTTGATTCCCCTGAGAGGGTAGAGCGTGATTTATTAAGTTTCGAGCTTGAGTCCCCTGTGAGGGTAGAGCGTAACTTTTGGAGTTTTTGAGCTTGAGTCCCCTGAGAGGGTAGAGCGTGGTTGGTTGGACATTTAGCTTGAGTCCCCTGAGAGGGTATAGCGTGATTTTTTGAGTTTTTGAACTTGAGTCCCCTGTGAGGGTAAAGCGTGATTGTTGGAGTTTTTTAAGCTTGAGTCCCCTGAGGTGGTAGAGCGTGATTTTTGAAGTTTTAAGCTTGAGTCCCCTGAGAGGGTAGAGCATAATTGTAGGAGTTTTTGGGAGTTTTTGAGCTTGAGTCCCCTGTGAGGGTAGAGCATGATTTTGAAGGGTTTTGAGCTTAAGTCCCCTGAGAGGGTAGAGCGTGATTTATTAAGTTTCGAGCTTGAGTCCCCTGTGAGGGTAGAGCGTGACTTTTGGAGTTTTTGAGCTTGAGTCCCCTGTGAGGGTAGAGCGTGACTTTTGGAGTTTTTGAGCTTGAGTCCCCTGAGAGGGTAGAGCGTGGTTGGTTGGACATTTAGCTTGAGTCCCCTGTGAGGGTAGAGCATGATTTTGGAGGGTTTTGAGCTTGAGTCCCCTGAGAGGGTAGAGCGTGATTTATTAAGTTTCGAGCTTGAGTCCCCTGAGAGAATAGAGCGTGATTTTTGGAGTTTCGAGCTTGAGTCCCCTGAGAGGGTAGAGCGTGATTTTTTGAGTTTTGAACTTGAGTCCCCTGTGAGAGTAAAGCGTGATTGTTGGAGTTTCGTGCTTGAGTCCCCTGTGAGGGTAGAGCGTGATTGTTGGAGCTTGAGTCCCCTGATAGGGTAGAGCGTGATTTATTAAGTTTCGAGCTTGAGTCCCCTGTGAGGGTAGAGCGTGGTTGGTTGGACATTTAGCTTGAGTCCCCTGTGAGGGTAGAGCATGATTTTGGAGGGTTTTGAGCTTGAGTCCCCTGAGAGGGTAGAGCGTGATTTATTAAGTTTCGAGCTTGAGTCCCCTGAGAGAATAGAGCGTGATTTTTGGAGTTTCGAGCTTGAGTCCCCTGAGAGGGTAGAGCGTGATTTTTTGAGTTTTGAACTTTAGTCCCCTGTGAGAGTAAAGCGTGATTGTTGGAGTTTCGTGCTTGAGTCCCCTGTGAGGGTAGAGCGTGATTGTTGGAGCTTGAGTCCCCTGATAGGGTAGAGCGTGATTTATTAAGTTTCGAGCTTGAGTCCCCTGTAAGGGTAGAGCGTGGTTGGTTGGACATTTAGCTTGAGTCCCCTGAGAGGGTATAGCGTGATTTTTTGAGTTTTTGAACTTGAGTCCCCTGTGAGGGTAAAGCGTGATTGTTGGAGTATCGAGCTTGAGCCCCCTATGAGGGTAGAGCATGACTGTTGGAGTTTTTTAAGCTTGAGTCCCCTGAGGGGGTAGAGCATAATTGTAGGAGTTTTTGGGAGTTTTTGAGCTTGAGTCCCCTGTGAGGGTAGAGCATGATTTTGGAGGGTTTTGAGCTTGAGTTCCCTGAGAGGGTAGAGCGTGGATGGTTGGACATTTAGCTTGAGTCCACTGAGAGGGTAGATCGTGATTGTTGGAGTTTTGAGCTTGAGTCACCTGAGAGGGTAGAGCGTGATTTATTAAGCTTTGAGCTTGAGTCTCCGAGAGGGTAGAGCGTGATTTTTGGAGTTACGAGCTTGCGTCCCCTGTGAGGGTAGAGCGTGATTTTTTGAGTTTTTGAGCTTGAGTCCACTGTGAGGTTGCGGTTAAAATAGTTTGATAATTGAGAGCCTGTATAAACATTTTCAACGGTTGTGAATGTGAGTTTAAGGTTTTCTTGTTTTATTGTTCAGTAGAAAATTGTGAACGATCTGTTTGCAGATCTTTAGGCCGACAGACTCGTGTTGAACTTGTCTGAACATAAAACGTGGATGATTTTTGGAGTTTTTGGGCTTTAGTCCCCTGAGAGGGTCGAGCTTGATTTTTGAAGCTTTTGAGCTTGAGTCCTCTGAGAGGGTAGAGCATAATTGTTGGAGTTTTTGAGCTTGAATCCCCTGTGAGGGTAGAGCATGGATGGTTGGACATTTATCTTGATTCCACTGATAGGGTGGAGCGTGATTTTTGGAGTTTTTGAGCTTGAATCCCTTCAGAAGGCAGAATTTAAGGAACGGTAGGCAAATAACCTACACGACTTGAATTCGAGCTCATGATTGAAAAAAGGAAAAGTTAATAAATTTAGATGTTATCGAATCTGGAAAATTTGGTTAAAATTATTTCAGAATTCCAATCTTTTTGAACTGGTTGTTTAAGAAATGATATGCTCATAACCTACCTAAGTTAAATTTGAATTCATGATTGGATTTCAGAGAAAAGCTTGTAAAAGATAAATATTATCAATTGTTGTGGAAGTTCGTGATAGAGTTTTCAAATTTTCAATCTTTTGAAGTGATGATTTAAGAATCGATAGGCTCGTAACTTACTCGACTGTATTCATGATTGGATTTCAGGGAAGTTATAACAAAGGATAAATGTTATCGATTGTTGAAGTTGGTTGGAAGTTGGTAAAAGAGTTTTTAGATTTTCAATATTTTTTGTTGTAATGATTTAAGAATCGATAGGCTCATAACCTACATGACTTAAATTTGAGTTCATGATTAGATTGAGGAAAGATTTAGTAAAAGATAATGTTATCTATTGTTGAACAAATTGGTAATAGAGTATTCAGATTTTCAATCTTTTGAAGTAATGATACAGAATCGATAACCTACATGAGTTAAATTTGAGCTCATGATTGGGTTTCAGGAAATATATATTAAAAAAATCAACATTGTCGATTGTTGTGTAAGTTGGCGAAAGATTTCTCTGATTTTCAATCTTTCAAGTGATGATTTAGGAATCGATAGGCTCATAACCTACACGAATTAAATATGAGCTCATTATAAGATAATCAATTTTTGACCAAGTTGGTAGAAGAGTTTTCAAATTTTCAATCTTTACGTAGTAATGATTTAAGAATCGATAGGCTCGTAATATAACCTACACGACTTAAATTTGAGCTCATGATTGGGTATCTGGGAAGATTTTTTTTAAATATAAAAATTATCGATTGTTAGACAAGCTGCAAGTTGTCATGGTTATTTTTTCAGAGTTTAGATCAGAGACAGACTCGGAGCCAACACGATCTAAATTTGAGCCTATTTTTGTGTCCGAAATATTCAAATTCTTAGAAAAATCGGGCGAAAGTCACGACAATGGTTGGAATTCATAATTTGGTATATTATCGAATGTTGAATAAGCTGGTAAAAGAATTGTTTAGTTTTAGAATGATTTAATGATTTAAGAAACGATAGGTTTGTTACTTACACGACTTAAATTTGAGCTAATTTGATTCAGGTAAGATATAGTTATATATATATAAATATTTTCGATTGTTGGAAAAGTTTGTGAAAGATTTTTTTTCCTGTTATTTGAAGTGATGCTCATAACCTTTACGACTTTAAATTGAGCTCATGATTAGATTTCAGGGAAGATTTGATAAAAGGTAAATTTTATCAATTTTTTTTAGAGAAGTTGGGAAAAGAGTTCTCAGGTTTTCAATATTGTTCAAGTGATGATTAAAAGATCGATAGGCTCACAACCTGCAAGACTTAAATTTGAGCTTAATATTGGATTCAGGGAAAATGTAGAAAAAGATGGATATAAATGATTGAACAAGCTGGTAAAGGAATTGTTTAAATTTTAATTTTTTTTATGTGATGATTTAAGAAACATTCGGCTTGTAACCTACAGTTCTTGAATTTAAGCACCAAATTGAATTTCTGGGAAGATTGTAGGTTACAATTCTTGAATTCTTGTTACAATCAATTAATTTCACGATAACATTCGAAGTTGTCGTTTCTTTTTATTTCTTTAATTTCAGGTAACCATGTTGACGTAGGGGTTTTGGCTGATATGGATACCGGAGAAGCATTGGCCGAAGCCGAACTACACTGAAAATATGCCACACTTTTTATTCAAGTGCCCAAACACTTGAATGATTGAATAAAGTCACATCGTAGATCTAATTGGTTTGTGTTTCAACATCAATCCAAACCACTATCAAATGCAAGTGTTTGGGCGGTTGACTTTTTGGTATTTTTTGACATGTTATTTTCATTCGGGTGGCTCAAGCTTTTCAATTGTTTTGCTCATGAATTTGTCCCACCTTCTTGAACTATTCAAAGTAATGAGCAAAACACTTGAAAATGATCTTAAGATCTACCCAAAACAGGCACTATTCAAAGTCAACGTGATTATCCACATGAATTTAATGTGTTTCACTGATCGATTTTTGCGCGACTTTCATCGAAGGCTAGGAGCGAGGCAAGAACCAATAGCACAAAAAACACTCCCGTCTTCAACTGGCCGACCGGCGCAGTGGTAGCGTGCACGACTAGCAAGCGAGAACCTGTAAATCGCTTGCACGTACTTTTTTTTCAACACCATTTAAAATTCAAGTGTTTGGCTATTGACATTATTTCATGGCCAATCACCGAAATTTCAAGTGTTTTGCGATTGATATTTGAGTGCTCTGTACAGTAGGGCCAGATCATGTGTAGAACACTTCGTTGAGCTGTGTAAGTTTTGCTCAGTGTAGGAGATGGGCAGAGTTTCCTGACAACCAAGGATCACCAAGCTGATGTTAATCTTTAGATGAATTTGTGATTGAATTTTTAGAGTAGGAGAGAACGAGGATGTAGTGAATGAGTGTGGCAGAGAATAAAGAGAGAATGAGAAGAGAGAGTTCATGTAGCGTAACGCGAGAGCAGGCCAGCCAAGAGAGAAGTTGAGAATGTGTGCGTGAGTAAACGAGAAATAAATCAGTCGTGTGTTTTGTTTGGGCATGAAAAGACGCGTGTTATTATTTGTGTCCGAAATAAAAGAAATACGAAGGAAATCGGGCGAAAGTCACGACAATGAGCAAAACACTTGAAAAGTTTGAGCCACCCGAATGAAAATAAGGTGTCAAAAAATACCAAAAAGTCAATCGCTAAAACACTTGAATTTGATAATGGATTGGATTGAAATTCAAACACAAACAAACTAGATCTAAGATGTGGCTTTATTGAATCTTTCAAGTGTTTGGGCACTTGAAAAAAAAGTGTGGCGTATTTTCAGTGGAGCGCTGGAAGAAAAAAAGAACTAAGCTGAAAATAGGAAAATAGACGTGGCCCAATGCATTCTCGACTGTTTAGAATACATTTGGGAAATATTTTTTGTAAATGCTTGTAGAAGAAATAGAATAACATTTAGTAAAATTGAAAATAAACAGAAATGTTCACAAAAAGTTGCTCTACTCGTTGGTGTACTTGGTTTTACTAAACTTCAAGGAACACTCCAGATTATCCAGCATCATTCAAACACAACCGCTCATTAGGCTTAAAATGGGATATTTCCCCTATCAAAAACTATACGTCATTCACCTAATGTTGGCATATTAGCACTTTGGCGTTCAATTGCAGCTTTTGAAATGCGTTTCAAACCCATATTGAGCTGTAAATTGCCTAATTGGCAAAACAATTTGTTTAAATAGTGAGAATTTGTAAATTGGACGGAATTTGGACCAGGTCCTTAAAACTTGTAAAACAAACGAGATTTTCCCCATGCTCGAAAAAGAGGTTTCTTTCAAAATAAACATACCAACATTTGTACACACGATCATGACACGATGGTTACGGAATGGTTTTTATTGATGCTACATAAGTTTTGCACAGAAGCCAGCAAGAAGATATTAGATTTTCTCTCTTTTACACAGGTATAAACAAAAGTAAAGGGCGAAAAAATCAAAACATACCATCCAAGGGTAGAAGTTTCTCCACTTAACCACGGTTCGCGATCATATCGTCCGGGCTGAACATGCCCTTGGCGCGGCGCAGGATCGAGTCCTTGCTGGCGTCGTACGGGTGATCCTTGGACGGGATCTCCAGCACGGCCGGCGTCGGCGACGTGTGCGCATCAATCACGTGACGAATCATCTCGGCGTAGTTCTGGTTGATCAGGATGATGTCGATGTCGTCGCGCTTCAGGAAACGCTTGAAGCAGTCCTCGATCTCGCTCACGGCGGTGTCTGCCAGCGGGAAATTGAAATTAATGATTTTTGAATTTTGTTGGTTATTTTTAGCAAAACTAACTCTTATCGACGACCATGAAGTTGGGGTGACGGTTCTTGTTGATCTCGCCGATTCCACCGAGCAGGAAGCCCACGCAGGTGTCCTAAAAAATACGAAAAGTTAGGGTCAATTTTGGACCTTGAATTTTTAATTGTTTAAGATTGCTTTACATTAATCTTGACAAATTCAAAAGGTAATAAAAACAGTTGAATATAACAAATAATAAAATTTAAAGAGAAAACCCAAATTTGAGAAGTGAAAAATCAGTGCCCTCCCCACAAATCTATTTACCTCATCTCCGATGACGGAAATCAGCTTTCCCTTGACGGCGGACAGGAGAGCCATTGTGGAGATTGGTTTTCCTGCAAAATAAAACTAACTTTAGCAAAAGTACACCAATTTTACCCAAAAAATCAACCGAAACTCACTTTTGCAGCTGAACTCGAGAAGGAAAAATATGTCACCTGATCAAAAGCAAAAGACGATCAGATGACAGCGCTTTTTGTTTTGACGTTTTGCGGCAAACTGTTCTAAATTTGCTTTCGAACAGTTTAGGGCTGTGCCCGCGCGCAGCTGTTCAAAACGCGCGCGAAATTTGTGTTGTTTACATCGCGGTTTTGTCGAAGTTGTTGATTTTTTTAGTTTTTAGTGAATACATTTTATTAAATTTAAACTGCGGGTGAAATAATAGTGCAGTTTTGATACGAATAATGGATTCTACGATATCAGTGTCGAAGGTACTGTACTTTATTAAGTATTTTCATGTTCATTGAACTTTTTGTTTTATTCAGTATTTTCTTGATAGATTTGGGTTGTTTTTATTTTTATATTCTGCTTGAACTTAAAAAGTTGAATTAATTTATCGGTTTTGTAACAACAACATGCCTTTCTAATACATTCTTTTGGATTATGATTCATTAATACGATTTTTAATCTAAAAGGAAGCATTAAATTTAAATAGCTTTTGTATCAATGCCAAAATAACGCAGGACTACGCAAGAAAACCGTTTTTTGCTGAAGTTTTTTTTTGCATAATTAATTGATGAGATGGGATGAACTTGAAGAAAACGACTGGCTTTTTTAGAGAAAGGGTCTAACAAAAGATTTTTTTTTGTTTTTTGGTTGTTTTTGAAAACTCCTTACTTAATTTATGAGTTAATTTCTTTCTAATAATTAGTGAATTTTCAAGATTTCGCGAATAGCGTGAAACGCGTAAATTTTTATAATTTCCTTGAAATCCCGTGAAATTTAACAATAGGGTTCTAAATCCCTATGTCATGAAGGACCTTTTCTGTCAAGAAGAGCCATGGAGTTTTTTTTTCAATTGATTCAAAAATCCAGGGTCATTGTACTCAGAAAAATAAGCTTTATCGTTGTGAACAATAATATCATTTTAGGACTCAATTAGTATTTTCAGGAAAAACTAAAATTATATATAAAAAAAACTTTTTAATCAATTTTTTATCCAACATTAACTTTTTGATTCTTTGTAACGGACTAAATAGAAACAACACGTTTTTCAAAATGTGATGCTTTCCCGACGAGATTAGAAAATTCACTACGATATTTGGGTATTATTGATCCGATCCAACATCCGACCTTTATTTGAAAATTATAAAAAAATAGTTCTGAGCGGGGAAACTGGCTAAAATTGTAATCAAAAGTTGATGAAAAAATTCACGAATTAAATAAATTATTTTGTCCTGAACTCAGTACTGATAATAACATGCAGTTTGCAGAAAACACCTAACTGAACTTAAAATGTTTTCTCAAGATACAAACAAAATGTAACCATGAGTATAAATTTCAAATTTGTTATTTTGAAAATAAGTTAAGAATAAATTAAATTTTGAAGCCTAAAAAAATGAAGAATATTTACAATACAACTTAAATCATTTAAAATTGAATGGGTTATCGATGGAAGTAAAAAAAAAACTTTGACCAAAAACCTAGCAAAAAACATTTACATTTTGCACATTTAATATCAAATGAATATGTTTGTATAAGTTAACAGTTTAAATCAGGGGTGACCAAAGTATGGCCCGCGGGCCAAACGTGGCCCGCGAGGTGATATTTTGTGGCCCGCGGAACCATTTTGAATGATTATGTAAAATGGCCCGTTGACCACTTGTAAAGTGATTTTATACTTTTTCACCATTAAGAATTATTTTAATCTTTTTTATGCTAATCTTGTTTTTTGTTAATAAAAAACTAATGATTTATCAATATTTTGATCCCCATTTTAGGACACTAATGTTTTGTTCAAACATTTTAATAATTAAAACAATTTCACACGTTTCAATGGGAGTAACTATTAAATATCGTCAACAATTTTATCAAACATTTTTGGAAATATTTATAAAATGTTCAAATTTGATTTTGGTAGAAATTTGTAATAATTGCAAAAATAAAGGTATTCTCAAAGTATTCGATATTAATTTGAAAGTCATAATGGCCCTTTTATGAACCCTGTCCCTAACCCTCTAACTAACTTTGCACTTAGAAACCTTTCTTCGGGATTTGAACTCATTTCAGATAGATAACGAATATGATTGACTACCATCTGTTTCAGGCCGACCACATTTTGTAATCCGAGGATCTAGGCTGTTGCAAATATTTTACAAAGTTTTTGTGTTCTTTCCTTTCCCCCATCATTAAATAAAATGGCTCAAAATCCAGGAGCCAAAATATTTTTTCAAAAAACTTCAAAAAATCAATGGAAATTTAAGTGCAATCAGCTGAAATCAATTAAAAATGCATTCCTCTGCGTTTAGAAACATTTGGGCATGTTTGGGTTCATTAAAAATAATTGGAATTTTAGTGAATTTTCTTCTTAAATTTTTTTTTCATTGAAATGTTGAGATTCTGGCTTTTGTTTTCTATAATTTTGAACGAAAATGTTAAAAAATAACATAAATTAAAAAAATCAACATGTAAATGTATTTTTTAGTATTTCAAATTAAAATAACGTATTGCTTATTGCGAGATAAAATCACGTTTCTCCATCGCTATGAGTGACAGGAGATAATTGCCGCCTAACTGCCGCAGTGTAAAAATCAGCAAGTTGAACTGAAATTCTGCGTTGATTTGGCTGTCAACTTGGTTTGTTTTGAATATTTTCCAAAAAGTCAGCTGAAAACTCAAGGCAACCTTTGACAACAGCCAAAAATTTGTTCTGCGGTTGTCATGCGGCTGTCATGCGACCATTATCTTGCGGTCGTATCACCGCGCGTGAACTCTAATTATTAACGCCCGCACTGCCCACCATTGAAAAAACGGCTAATATCCACTTTTGGCAAAAACGAGATATTAGCACCAGCTGGTAGAGGACGTTCCAACGCATCTTCTGGACCTTGAATTTTACTGAAATAATGTTTAGACTTGGCTGCCGATAAGAAAAACCAAACGGCTAATATGCCACTCTTATGGGAAATTGCCTTGACGGAGATTTTGTGACAAACACAAAAACGCGTTTTTCTCGGAATACTTGATTTGGCATAATAGCCGAATTTTCAATTATGGGCAGCGCAGTAATAATTATTTTTTTTTAATAATCTTTTTTATAAATTTGGCCCGCAAGCTCATTTGAGCTTCAAATTTGGCCCGGCCTCCAAAAACTTTGAGCACCCCTGGTTTAAATAAATTGTTGTTTATTAGAATTTGACCGAGCCACGTAGCCCAGTGGTAACGCTTCCGCCTCGTAAGCGGTAGATCGGGGTTCAAATCCCGGCTCGGACCAACACAACTGGTGATCTTTTCCCTTCTGGAATCGATTGCTTAGTAAAGGGAAGGTAGTGTATCGTCACAAACTGGACCTTATCACGACACCTTAGGGAGGCGACCTATGGAATGTTAACATTAACCTTAACATGTTAACATTAAGTTGAGAATGAAACTGCCACTGAATCCGCCTTGTAAATGCCGGCCCCGATACTCTTCAAGGGTGTTCCCCTCAGGAACTGGGAAAGATTTACTATTAGAATTTAGCAGTTCTGTTCCAGGATGTTACATTTGCAATTCAGAGATTTGGAGAACCTTTCAAAATGCAGGGAGGGTACATATTTCTAAATTTAGATTTTGCTAAAAGAGCACTCAGCTAGCAACATCTAAACTTAGAAATATGTACCCTCCCTGCAAAGGCTTATGAATTGATCTCAGTTGAAAGGTTCTCCAAATCTCTGAATTGCAAATGTAACATCCTGGAACAGAACTGCTAAATTCTAATAAAAACACAAATTGAATTGAATTGAATGAATTGTTTTTTACTGTTAAATTCGAGATCCTTAGATTAATCAAACTTGTGATTCACAAGTGAAAAGTTTTTGACGAAAACAAAAAAAAAAAAAGAATCCAATCAATCCCATTTCCCAGGGCGTCTTTGTGTTCAAAAACGGTGCCACCAGGGCGAAGGGTGCTCGCCGCAAGGTCCAACCGTGCCGCAGTCTGCTGGACGGGGCCACGACGGGGGCGTTTTGGTACCGCAGCTACGAGCGGCAGTGGAAGCGGGTCAGCGATGCGCTGGAAAAGCTACTGTCGAGTAGCTACGAGAAGATCCTGGACGATTTGCTGGGGTTTGTTGAGGGGTGCCACCGGGGCATCGAGTACAGTTCGGTGCTGCCGACGGCGGCGCTGCTGACCGGAATCAATCAGATCGATCATTTGTCCCAGTTTGAGACGTTGGCGGGGAACATCCGGAACAATACGTTTTCGCTGGTGGTGCTGCTGCAGTCTAGGGATTGCCCGAGCATGAAGGCCGCCGTGGAGACGATTGTGGCGGGGTTTGTCGAGGAGCAGCGTGCGGCGGATGAGGATGCGGATAGTAGACAGCTGAGGAGGAATCAGCTGAATTTGGGGGTGTTGAGGGCGTGGTATCTGGAGAAGCATGGACATCTGGAGAAGAAGCCAAACTTGAGCATCATAATGCCGGACTTTGAGGTGTTCAGCCCGGATGTGCTGCAGGACATGATTCTGGTGTTGAAGTGAGTTGAGTTAAATGTCTTAAGTTTTAAATTTTACAAGGGTATTGTTTTGCAGTTCTTACTCTACCGAGTTGCCATTCGTGCTAATCCTTGGAGTTGCCACGTCGGTAGCCACGATCCACAGCGTGCTGCCGTACCACGTGACGAGCAAGATCAAGCTGAGCATATTCCAGTCGGAACCGTCGGTGACGAATTTGAACAAAACGCTTGATAGTGTCCTGCTGACGCCGTTCTGCCCGTTCCATCTATCCGGCAAGGTATTCAAGCTGCTGATGGACATTTTCCTGTTCTACGACTTCTCGGTCAAGGGTTTTATCGAGGGATTCAAGGTACGGTTTGTACTCTGACTTAGATTTTAAACAATAACAATCCTCTTCCCTCACAGTACGCCCTCATGGAGCACTACTTCCAAGGTAACATCTACGGACTGTGCAGCGTGACGAGCGATCGCGACGAGCTGGAGGAGGCGGTCGAAAACCTCACCGCTACCGAGGTGGAAAGCATCCGACAGCTGCTGTCGTTCCGGCCATTGATCGAATCGCTGGACAATCCCCAGGAGGTGGTCGATTTCCTCACCAAGGACCACTACCTTCGGCGGATGTTGCCCTCGATGTTGCTCGAGGTGCACAACTTTTGGTTCATGTTCCACTGCACGCTGGAGATGCTGCAGGTGCTGGTGCAGGACTTGCCACGGGGACCGCTGGGGAAGCAGTTGAGGGAGCTTTATGAGCATTGTATTTCTTCCGACGTTACTCAGATGGCAGAGTTTAAGGAGTGTATGCAGCTGGTGGCGTTCATGTCCAAAGAGGAGATTCTTGGCAAAGTCTTGAAGATGATTGAAGTTATTCTGAAGTTCAAGGATATGAACGATGAAGCATGCATTCGCGGTGAAACCATCTTTGAGGTGGAGCCGCTCGAGCAAATGAGCGACGATCTTGAACATCTGACCAACGCGATCGCCCGAGCCGGCATGGAAGTGGTACCAGAAGATCTGGAAGAACCAACCGCCAACGTAATCAACTCACCCAAAATGAACCGCCAGGAGCTTCAAGCCAAACTGCTCAGCGCCGCCCGTCAACCGAAGCAGGAATCCGCCTTCACCAAGGCCATCAACGCACTCGTAGCCTACATCACCAACGAAATCTTCCGCAAATATCTGCGCCCGCTGAGCCGCGGCCCACCGCTCATCGAACTGTTCGTGTTCAACGACGCGGCCACCATCCGGCGCCACATCGTGGGCGTCCCGAGGGCGGCCGTCCACACGGCCCTCAACAACCCGCACTACTACCTGCAGTGCGGCTGCTGTGAGCTCGAGGACGACCACAGCCTGGTGCCGACGATGCCGGACCTGTCCGTTGCGTACAAACTGCACGCCGAGTGTGGCCGCATGATCAACCTGTTCGATTGGTTGCAGGCGTTCCGGACCGTGGTGGACGACAGGAACGCAGACGAGGAAGAGCAGGAGCGACACATCGATCCGCAGATTCAGTAAGTTTTGGGGAATTATTCGGAAAAAATGTTTCTTAATGATGCTTTTCCTTGTTTCAGGGCAAGGTTCACGCGTGCGGTGGCGGAGCTTCAGTTCCTGGGCTTCATCAAGACATCCAAGAAGAAGACGGATCACGTGACAAGACTCACGTGGTGAGCTGGGCTCAGTTTTTGGTGGATATTTTTCAGTGCGAGATCTCTTCGATTGTAAGTTTGCTTTTCTTTTCTAATAATTTATTTTCTCGTGAAAAAGATGCTTCGATTTTGGATTTTTGAAAGAAACTTCCTGCAATTAGGATGTCTAGCAATGTTTTCACTTTGAAACATTACCATCAGGAGGGGAGCATCAGGGCAGTGGACAGTTTGCTATAATGGCGGAGACTGGATGTAGATATAGTGGAAAACAGAACTACGTCACCAGGGAAAAATAGTTTAATAATTGTAAAATTCTTGAGGATTGTCTAAATACTACATCTCTTGACCTCTGTCAGTTTCCAGTTGTTTGCCGCGCCCTTTTAGGCCCCCAACAGGGTGTGAGCCCTATTTTTCAGCTTTTTCAGACTTTTTTCGGTTACTGTCGAAAGGTCTGTCTGTTTCCCTGAGCACACCGTGAGTGAGTAATTTTGTATGTTCGCGTCCAACCACCCCTTTTTGGCCCTTCATACGGTCGTTATTTGAAGATGCTCCCTTTAAGTCTAGAGGAGTCAACGTAACATCTTATAATATGGCCCTCTAAAACCGTGTGGTTTCGTCAACGGATCTACAGGCGTGTGGTTTCGGAAATAAATCGAATTTTTGCGGCGACTTATCTGACACTACGCTCCGCAAACTGATCAACTCCAATTCTGAGTGCAACGAGATGTTGTGTTGAACGCGAGGTTAACTCTCTACTGCCCAATTTTTTTTTTCGAAAATATTTATTTTTCCCGTGTTCAGGAGGTCATTTTGAACAACTTTTGTTCAACGAAAAACATTACTTTTTGTTTTATGTTTTTCTTGTTTTATTTTTAGTATTTTAATTTGCATTTATCTTGTGAAGTTTATTTTTGTTTTTGGTAGTATTTGGCCTGTTCTACCACCTAATATAATTACATTTTGCCTATCTAATTTTTTCACGTTTTTACAGTCACTTATTCAATTTTTTGCATGTTTTTCACATTTTCTGCTATAGAATAGCACCATCATCATTTAAATTGCAAAAAATGCGTAGAGGCATGGTCTGGGGCACTACAAAAATTACTGCATACTTCTTTTTACTGAAAATATAGGAAATGTTAGTAAAAAACACAGCCAAAGTTGACTCCGAAAGAAATTACATTTTTTAAAACATTGGCAAAGTCACATAAAACAAGTTAAACTTCCAACTCTGAAATTTTCTAAAGTTCTTCTTTCGAATGCTTTTTTAAGATCAAAAATCGGTTGGAAAATTGATTTTTGGCGATTTTTTAGATCGAAGCGCGTCTAAAGGCAGGGTTAGGTTGTAGAGGGTTAAACGTCACTGAAAAAAACATTTTGTCACTCTGGAACGGACAGAAATAGGCGGAGAGAAAAAGTGCGGCTAGAGTGGAAATCGCTCGTTTCGATTTAGTGCCAGAGCGACAATATCGTTCTTTTTTTGCGACAAGACTCCGCCTCTCGGGTCTCCAAAATGTGAAGGTAAAGCACGGGGAGAAGGCACTGAATACTTTTATTTACCCTTAATTTTTTTTCGTCTGAACAGAAAATATTTATATCCATGTAAAAAATCAGATTGAATATGGAAAACAATAAAAATGTTTCTTGAAAAATAATAAAAAATATAGTTTTTATTACATACATGTAGAAAATCTAATAAATTCATATAACAGAAAATTAATTAATTTATAGATGATTTCCAATCACTCCTGATAGTCTCATGAAATAACAGCCTATTTAAGCTTGAAACTTCGTCATTCGCAAAGCGAGCTGTCAAACTTTTTGAGCGTTTTTCTCGAAATATCGAGTTGATTTACGGGTGCCACGATAACTCGATATTGGATGGAACAAATTGGTTGAAACTTAAGCTATAGCTATTAGAAGTTAAGCAGCATGAAAAAACGGGTTCCACTATGTAAAGAATTGGAAGAGGTAAGAAAATGAGTAGACTAACTGTATGCGTACCTACTGACCATAACACACTATATCTCAAATCGGTCCAATATTTGCATTTCTGTATTTTCTATTTTCATACAAAAAATATTTTAAAATATTTTAAATTGATTCCGACCTTGTTCTTGCATGGTCTTGTTGCTCAATTGGAATCCCGATTTGACAGTTCGATTGGAACCCTGAGAGTGACATTTCGCCTCTCCTTATAGGCTCTCTAATAGCAACGTATATTAGTCCAGCAATTTTCCAAGTTGATTGTAGATGACGGTCGTAATTTGCGTACTTTTCTAAGTAACTTATCGATTTTACTTTATTTTGTTCTAAGCTAAGTGATTGTATATAGCTCATAAATCGTCTATTAATTACTATAATGAAATATCTTCAAGAAGCTTTCAGTAATTGGAACTGTTCTGTTCATTGGAATCAATAAATCTAGAGTTTTTTTTAATAGGTCCTATAAAACACAATAGATTATAGGACCTTAAAAAAAACTCTGGAAATTTTCTTAAAAAAAAATGTGAGAACAATATCGCGCCATGGTTCAGTGATAATAAGGCGAAGAAAGTATACGACGATTACGCATGAAGAATATAGCGGAAATTATGTGTTAATTGCACAATGGATGAAGGTTTGAAGTTGACACTATCAAAAGGGAGTGGTAAGATGCAATAGTAATATTGCTAGGTTTGATAGTGTCAAAAGGTAAGATCAAGAAATAAGGATTATATGAACCTATATTGTCATAATTATTGTATTCACTGAAAATTCTATCCGCTTTCTACCCCCAATGTGTCCTGCACTGGGGGTGCCTGGGGTAACTTCGAGTTGACCTGGGCCGCCCGAGGAATTATGTCGTAGGTGGCTCGTGTACAGGTTCACTCACCTCTCCTCGCGGCAAGGTTTTCCGTAGTTCTACTCTCGAACATGCAACATGGGACAGCATGAATCTTCAGCTGAAGCCGGACGAATGTATTCCGAAATTACAGAATTACAGATTTTCTCGAAACACCGAGTTGATTTACGGGTGAAACTTAAGCTATAGCCAGCGCCGTACCTAGGGGTTGGCGCGGTTGGCGACCGCCAAGGGCGCCAGCCCTTGAGGGGCGCCGAAATCGATGATTGTACAAAATTTTCATGTCAGCTATAACATCCTCATTAGATATTTGAAACAGAAAGGGCGCCGAATTATAAAATAGAATTACAAATAACTAGATAATTTGGTTTAAAATATAAAAAAAATATTTAGGGGCGCCAAAGTCAATTGTATGAATATTTCTACTGAAGTGTTTTTGAAAATTCATACTTAATGCTAAATTTATTTTTTCATCAAAGAAGGGGGCGCTCAAGTGGCAGAAAGTTAAAGGAGTTCTAGAAGAGCTTCTCAAAATAAATACACGTTTAAGTTTGGACCGTTGTATAATGAAGATTAAGTCATACCTTCCAGACTAAAAAAATGTCCAACTATATGTTATTTTCACGTTAATTTGGCTGTAAATCACAATCAGCCAAATTGTGAAAAAAATATTGTCATATTTTGAGCTTCTTTGAAATAGGAATTATTTTAACATTAAAACATATACCTTTCTTTTGAAATTTTTACATTCTTGAGTTGAAAAAATGGCCTTTGAAATATTTTCAGCTCGATTTCCCCTTTTATAATCAACTTCGTGCATTGAAATTTGCATACTCTTTTTCAAAATACTAGAGTTTTGAAATTGGAAAACTGCTGTAAATTTTCATCAATAAGACCAACATTATATGCTCAAGAAAAAAATGTTTTTCAGAGCACATCACTTTTGCAATTTTAGCTTAACCGGTGTTGTTTACTATTTAAATCGTCTAAAAAGCTTTGGTAATAAAAAGTAATTACTTTTTTTTTCATTAAAAAAATATTTTATCAAGGTTTGAAAACATTTGTATAGTTTTTCGCAAAAAATATTTGTCTAGAATATATATAAAAAAAAACTTAACTTAACTTTACGCATTAAAAATAACAAATCAATACAGACTCGATTATCCGAAGGCCTCGGAAAAATTTCACTTTGGATAATCGAAACTTCGGATTATCGAATAACGATTTTTTTATCGTTGCCTAATTTTTTGTTTTTGAGCTTAAGTATGACCCCTAAACTATGTTAATGAGATTTAAAACTTGTAAATCCAAGATGGCGGCCAATATGGCGGTGTTGAAATATTGAAAAATGCATTTTATTATTTTATAGGCTATCACCTATTCAAATTTGACTAAAATGGGGTTGCAGAACTCGAATTTAATGTTTAAAACAAGAAAAAGAAAAAAAAAATGGTCCGTGATTCGATTATCTGAAGTCCCATACAAACCTTCGGATAATCGAACTTCGGATAATCGAGGCTTCGGATAATCGAGTCTGGACTGTACTGATGAAAATAAAAATGAAAGCAAAACATAATTTAAAAAAATAAAATTAATAAATGAATTATCAAATATCGTATGGGCAAATCACTAAAAATGAATAAAAATTTGTTATCTTTATATGTTTTTAAACTTTTTTTCTAACAAAAAAAAATTGTCAATAGGGGAAGTTCACGTATGTTTGGCAGGTTAAGCACTCGCTTCTAACTCCATCCAATTTGCTGATTTTCACTATTTAAACAACTAATTTTGCAAAACTTTTGATAGAAACTTGCTTGCTCACTCTTCATTGAGCTATTTATCACTCGATTTCAGTTGAAAACGCTTTTAATAAGCTTTAATTGAATGTCAAAGTTCTGACCTGCCAACATTAGAGGCACGCTGGAATTAGATGCTGTTCCCCTACTTAGCAATTTTGGAAACATATGATTGCAAAACAACTGGACAAGTGTATTATGCATTTTAAAACACTTTTTTCATTCAAATGTTGAAACCATGGCCTGTAATTTCAACTTTTTAACTTTTTTATTGTTTTGGTCAGAGTCGAGGAACAAAAACTTCAAAAATGCTGCATGTTGAAAGATTATATTTCGATGCCGGTGTGCTCTTTTGAACTAAGCTTGCTGGGATTCCTATCTAGATAGAACAAGAGAGCACACCACGGAGCACACGGGCATCGAATTATTATTATTTTCAATTTTGAAGAAGGATTTTTTTCCTTTTTCCTTGTATTTAACAAAATGAAATCCAAAGCAAAATCAGCTCATTATTTTACGAATCCGGGAAAGTTCTTTGCTTATACAATCAAATTAATAATACAAATCCGATGGTAAAATCGCATGCAAAAGCATTGCACATCACCTTCGTCAAAAAAGACACTTATTATTACACACAGCTTGACATTTCGGTCAAATAGGTTTCCCATACTGATGGGCTTTACACCCAGGCCATTTATACGCAGCTGGATAACTACTATTTTGCTGTGTAGATCAGATCAAATTTTGCAGGCTTAAAAATATAAAATTAGCTAACAAGTTGTAGCTAAATTTATCATGATTGAACTATTTAATTCTATGCATTAATCTGAAAAATAAATTAAAAAAAAACTAAATCCTGCTAACATTATCGATTCAGCCACTTTAACTCCTATAATAAATTTTCAATTCCACCTATCTCATATTATTTGAATAATAAAACATAAAACAACTGTGATTCTGAATTTAACCATATTAAGGTCTCCAATTGCATTTATGAAATCAAAACTCTTATTGAAGCAATCATTGAAAATTAATATCATTTTATCAAAATGCTTGTAAAATTGGTAGGGGCGTCAAATTGAAGCTTCGCCAAGGGCGCCGTGGACCCCAGGTACGGCTCTGGCTATAGCTATTAGAAGTTAAGCAGCATGAAAAAACGGTATCTCAAATCGGGCCAATATTTACATTTTTGTATTTTTTTTTTCATATAAAAAGAGTCTTTATCCTAAATTTTAGCCAATTTGGTCCATTTAATCTCGAGATATCGTGGCACCCGAAAATCAATTCGATGTTTCGAGAAAACCGCTCAGAAAGTTTGACAGTTTGCTTTGCGCATGGCAAAACTAATGGGCAATTACCACAGTTACTTTAGTTAGAAAATGGCACTTAGCATAGGAATTTGAATCAATGGAAATGGATTTGATCTTCTAAAATAGAAAAAAGATCTAAATCTATCGTAAGTTGACGTTTCCATATTAAACCTTTAGGTAAACAAACAACTGCATAGAAACGTACGCGTGTATATCATGCCAGCAAATTTTCTAAGTTTATTGTAGATGACGGCCGTAATTTACGTACTTTTCTAAGTAACTCATCGATTTTACTTTACTTTGTTCTATGCTAAGTGATTGTATATAGCTCATAAATCGTCTATTAATTATTATCATGAAATATCTTTAAGAAGCTCTCAGTAATGGAAACTGATCTGTTCATTGGAATTAATAAATTTTCTTAGACATGACATTTTGAGATTTTCTTTATGCAAAATGAAGACGATTTTACATGAGATTTTACATTTTATATGAGAAGAGTATCTAAAATACTCTGCGTTTGGTTCAATTTATCAAATTTATATAAGATTAAAAATACTAAGCCCATCTTGCACTCTGTGGAAAAATGTTTGTCATAAAACAAATAATTTTAAAAGTTTGTACAATGATTCTTCCTATGCAAAGTAGTCCAACGCCACCCGATCATTCATCCCGTAACCAAAACAGTATAACAGTTCTATCAATCTGTCAAACACTGGTTCGCAAAATCGGTGCCAAATTTGCACAAACTCAATGACGTTTCCCTCATTAATTTCCCGTGTCAGCTCAGGCCAGCCAGCATCAGAGGGAGCAGCAAAAGTGTCGTCGTCGTCGTCGCGGTCCGTGTCATCCGTATTACAAAAAAAAGACTTATCCGTTCCTCCCATCCGCGCGCGCGAACCCTCCGGTATCGTTACCAGCTTCCGGTTCTCCCACCCCTCTTGGATTAACCCCCCACCATTCGCAGGATGATGCTCGCCTCGACGGTGCGCGGCTTGTGCCGCCGTTCTTTCTCGACCTCGAAGGTCCTTGCGGCCCAGCAGTTGACCGTTCGGGATGCCCTCAACGCGGCACTGGACGAAGAAATGGAGCGGGACGAACGGGTGTTCATTCTCGGGGAGGAGGTCGCACAGTACGACGGAGCGTATAAGGTAAGCGGGGCCATTCCTCCCCGGAGAGGTGGGTTTTAGGAAGGGACAGCAAAGTTACGTAAACTTTGTGTAGATGTCAGTGGGTGGTGGTGGTGATGGGTTCAGTGGGGGGGTGAAGGGGGAGGGTGGAGAAAGTTGAAGCCGCATAGATTCGCACAAATACGATGAAGGTTATCTCTGCCGCTTGCAATCTGCCTATCCCTCCTGCCGGCTGACGAAGGCAGCGATGACGAGGGTTTTGTTTACATTTAGAGCGTATAGATTGATGCAGTTTTGCTAGAACGGGAAAAAACACGCAGGAATTGTGCATTATCTTGCTTTGTGAGATTATTGATTGTACCTAACATTAGCATAGTCTTTCTCAAGACTTTCCCTGTAATTCCGTTTTAATACTTTGCAAAAACTATAATTCTTTGCTAGCCTTTCCCACTCACAGACTTCAAGTTTAAGTATCTCAGTAGGTAACAGTAAGTAAGAGACTGATTTCGACGGAACGGCTGGTTCGACGAGGAATGTCAGGCGATTTGGGACGAGAAGAAAGCAACGTGGGACAAGTGGCTGCGGCATAACAGTCGTGGAAACAAGAAGTCGTACAAACAGTTGCGAAGACAGCAAACCCACCTCTTCCGGGATAAAAAGTGTCGATTGGAAGAGTTGGAATGCCAGGACATGGAACAGCTGTATCGCTCCAATGAAACGCGTGAGTTCTACAAGAAACTTCGGTAAATCCCGGAACATGTTCATGCCGCGAGCTGAAATGTGCCGGGATAAGGACGGGGGAATCTTGACGGACGAGCCTGAGATGATCGAAAGGTGGAAGCAATACATGGCAACGGTATGGTGGACGGCGGGGACGAGCACCCACAATGAGGGAAGTTAAGGTTGCCATCAAGAAGCTGAAGAACAATAAAGCAACGGAAAAGGATGGTATCGGTGCGGAACTCATCAAGATGGGCCGGGACAAGCTGGCGGCCTGTCTACGTCGGTTGATAGTCAAGGTCTGGGACACAGAACAGCTACCGGAGCAGTGGGAAGAGGGAGTACCGTGCCATCACTATTCTCAACGCGGCCTTCAAGGTGCTGTCTCAGATCATTTTCTGTCGTCTGTCGGAGCGAGCAAAGGATTTTCGTGGAGGGGATATCGACGACGGATCAAATCTTTTGCTACGCCAAATCCTCCAAAAATGTTCATCGATTTCAAAGCCGCGTGCGACTCGTTCGATCGCGATGAGCTATGGAAGATCATGTACGAGAACGGCTTTCCCGGGAAACTGATCAGAATGGTGAAATCAACGATGGACGGGGCACGGTGCAGCGTGAAGATTTCGGGTGCGATGTCCGACCCGATCGATCGTTGGTATCTCCGGCCTCTGTTTCAACATTGTTCTGGAAGGAGTTATGAGGCGGGTGGGCTTCAACAAGCGGGGCAAGATTATCAACCGGTCCAGCCAGTTCATCTGCTATGCCGCCGACATGGACATTGTCGACAGAACGTTCGAGGAGGTGGCTATGAAGTACACCGAATTGAAGCGGGAAGAGGAGAAGGTTGGATTGAGGGTGAATGTTGCGAAGACAAAGTATCTGCTGAACCCTTAAAGCTGACATGGGACCGAGTGTGACGTTCGAGGAGGAGTTTGTGTACCTAGGATCGTTGGTGACAACTGCAGCAGTGAAATTCGGAGGCGCATCATCTCCTGTGGTCGTGCCTACTATGGACTCCATAAGACCTTAAGGTCTGGTTACCTTACCCGACGTACAAAGTGCACCATGTACGAAACGCTGATAAAAACGGTCGTTCTCTACGGGCACGAGACGTGGACGATGCTCGAGGAGGACCTGCAAGCGCTAAAAGTTTTAGATCGGCGAGTGCTTAGGAAGATCTTTGGCGCACGTGAGAACAATGTATGGAGGAGAAAGGCGTCAAGGCTGGCCAGATCCGGTGGGCTGGACAAGTCGCAAGAATGCCGGACGCGTTGGATTTGGCGGTGGGGGGCGCAACATGCTAGGTGGTTGAACCAAGTGGAGGAAGATCTGGAAAGTGTGGAAGTTCCGAGTCGGAATTGGGAAGAAGCAGCCCACAACTGAGTTAGATGGCAACGCACCTGGAGACAGCTCATGGACCGGAGGTTGTCCGAGCAGTAAAAGTAAAGTAATATGGTTCGTGTTAGGATTTGGCCGAAAAGTGATGTTTTGGCATGGGTTTTGTCAGTAAGTCAGTTATCTAATCAGTGTTTTCATAGGTTGTGGATTAAAAAAAAAGATGCAACCTTGGTTTTGTCAAAATCCCACCTATCAAAGAAGAACTTTCAAAAGAATCAAATCTAATCCCCCCCCCTCCTTGAACGCACGCAGGTCTCCCGCGGTCTGTGGAAAAAGTACGGCGACAAGCGCGTCATCGACACACCCATCACGGAGATGGGCTTCACCGGTATCGCGGTCGGCGCCGCCATGGCCGGCCTCCGCCCGGTGTGCGAGTTCATGACGTTCAACTTCTCGATGCAGGCCATTGACCAGGTATGAAGAGTTAAGGACTCTTTTCAATGTTTGAGTTGTTCAGCGTTTGGTCCCTTGCAGGTCATCAACTCGGCTGCCAAAACCTTTTACATGTCTGCCGGTACGGTGAACGTTCCGATCGTGTTCCGCGGACCGAACGGAGCCGCCTCCGGTGTGGGAGCTCAGCATTCACAGTGCTTCGGCGCCTGGTACTCGCACTGCCCTGGCTTGAAGGTGGTTGCTCCGTACGACAGCGAGGACGCCAAGGGTCTTCTGAAAGCGGCCATCCGCGATCCGGATCCGGTGGTGGTGCTGGAAAACGAAATGGTCTACGGCCAGGGCTTCCCCGTGTCGGACCAGGTGCTGGACAAGGAGTTTGTTCTGCCGATCGGCAAGGCCAAGATCATGCGACCGGGCAAGCACGTCACCCTGGTGGCGTACGCCAAGGCTGTCGAAACGGCCCTGCTGGCGGCCAACGAGCTCGCCGGCAAGGGCATCGAGTGTGAGGTCATCAACCTGCGCTCGTTGCGCCCGCTGGACTCGGATACGATCTTCAAATCGGTACAAAAGACGCACCACCTGGTGACCGTTGAGCAGGGCTGGCCACAGAGCGGTGAGTTGGCTTATTTAAAATGTGTCCAGTCAAAGAATCTTAACATCTTGTTTCCAACAGGTGTCGGCTCCGAGATCTGCGCAAGAATTATGGAACACGAAACGTTCTTCCATCTGGACGCTCCGGTTTGGCGTGTGACAGGTACTTGATCCCTCAACTCGACTTAATTCCCCCAACTCAACTCGCATTCTTCTAATTTACGTAGGAGTGGACGTCCCGATGCCTTATGCCAAGACGCTGGAAGCAGCGGCACTGCCCCAACCCGCCGACGTTGTCCTCGCGGTGAACAAAGTGCTAGGAACTAAGTAGACCCAAGATACCTCACAGCCGCCACACCCTCCCCATTTACACACACGAGTTCACACACGTACATAGACACAAACACAAGTCACACTTTTACACTGCGAATCAGATTTTATTTAGAGAGGGAAACAAACAGCAAGTTTACTAATAAAGTACGAAGTTGCATGATGAGATAGCGAGAAAGGGTTGATTTTCCACAAAGTGGGTAGAGTTTCATTTTCTTCTTATTTTTTAGTGCAATCAGAGCAGATGAATTTCCGTTTTTAGAGAAAAAAATACGATATTGAGTCCAAAAGTATCCACTACGACATACTCTAAAACCGACTAGGATGTGATGATTCTCAGAAGTTTCTTGGTTAGTTTCAGGTTTATTTATTTCTCGCAACAAATTTGATGAAATTACATTGTTTTCGATCGATCTGGTGAACATTTTCGTTGGAAAAAGCCTAAATTGCACGAATAAAAAATAATGCTTCCTGGACGAAATGAACGAGCTTGTTTTATTTTAAAAATAAAATCACAATAAAAAACTATTACCTTGGGCCTTGCAAATATTGTTTTCTAAAGGTTGGTAAATTTGACGAATGTTTCATATTTTAACATTGTAAATCGGACCATTAGTTGCTGAGATTTCGACATTAGAAAATGGTGGGTTGTTTGTGTGAGACTTAGAAAACATCAATTTTCCTGTTTTTAAACACTTGCATGGCAATATCTCAGCAACTAAGGATCGTATCAACAAAATTCAAAAAAGCAAAATATAGAGAATTTCCTCAGCTTTTCAAAAATATTTTTTTCAAAGGTGGCCAAACATGAGCACAAATTAAAAAAAAAAAAAATTAAAAACTGCGACTATTTTCAAAAAAGTTACCTAACAATGGCTTTAACTTGAAAACGATGCACCTTATCAAAATTTCACTAGAGTAATTTTGATTGCAAATTTGATTTTATATCGAAAAATTAAGTTGAGAAATTTTTGCGACCAATATTTAGATAAAAAAGGCAGTATTGATTAAAATATTCATAACTTGGTCAAAGATTTTTTGCACAACCTGGAAATTTCTGAAAAGTTGGCATTTGATGTCCCCTGAAACATATAAAAAATTAAAAAAAAATTATTTTTTTTGCAAATCTAGTGGGTCAAGTGACATAAAGTTAAATCAAAAATCACCAAATTTTTTTTACCGTGTATAAATTTTTTTCAGTGTAGTCCTAATTCATACCTACCACTTTGCGGAAGACACCTCATCGATCAAAACATTCCTTCAAAAGATACAGATTTCTGAAATTCATACACTTCATACGATGGTTTTACCCCTACGGTTGTCAAACGAACAGGGTCACTTTTTAGTTTGACACCTCTTTTACACGGAGTTCACACACACAATCAAAAGTTTTGCCTTTCTTACAGAAGAAAGGTTCAAGATTTGCTTTTGAAAAAACGCTTTTCTCGGAAATCTTAAAAAAAATCGTGCGTGGCGAGGAATCGTCCCACAAAAAAATCCTATTACTAAATTGAAGGTTTAAATGCGCTCTTTCGATTGAATTTTGGCCCGAAACCCGGAACATAAAGTCTGATTTTTGAGAGCTCTTTTTCTGAAATACTTGAGCGATGTCTGTATCCGCTCTTAAAAATTTGTGTCCTCCATCATTGGAAAACCGCTCGTAAGAGCATTTCCACCGGTGCGCACATAACTGAGTGACTATTTTGTTCACCCACAGCGCTACTATTTTAGTTTAGTCACCCTTCCCACACCGGTCGTTGATAAAACGGGTTGGTAAAATAGTTACAGCCAACCCCACCGGGGGTGAGTATCAGCTTATGTTGACGTTTCGAAATAAAATTTGTTTTAATTTATTGGCATGACCAATTTGCCAAAATCTTCAAAGCCAGAAGTAATTATTTCCAAAAAAAAACTTGATTGGCCGCAACCTGGATTGGTCCGGGTTCCCCGGGGAATGTTCCGTTGGAGGACATTGGCGGCACCGTATGGATATGGGCAATATTGGTGTCAAATTTCGTAATTTTCGAAATCACACATGAAAATTTATGAAAATGGACATTTTCATTGGGCTGGCCACAACCCGGATTGGCCCAGATTCCCCGGGGGATGTTCCGTTGAGCGTACATTGGCGGTACCAATGAATATGAACAATGTTGGTGTGAAACTTCAAGATTTTTTAAATCGCAGATGAAAATTTCGAAAATGGACATTGCGAGTAGACTTGCCACAACCCGAATTGGTCCAAGTTCCCCCGGGGATGTTCTGCTGAGCGGACATTGGCGACACCGAATGAATATGGGCAATATTGGTGTCAAACTTCACGATTTTCAAAATTACATATGAAAATTACGAAAATGGACATTTGCAGCGAACTGGCCACAACCCCGATGGTTACGGTTTCCCCGGGGGATGTTCCGTTGGAGGGACATTGGCGACACCGAATGAATATGGACAATGTTGGTGTCAAACTTCACGATTTTCAAAATCACATATGAATATTGCAAAAACTGACATTTTAAACGGACTGGCCAGAACCCGGACGGTTCCGGGTTCCTCAGGGGATGTTCCATTTGAGGGACATTGGCGGCACATATGAAAATTACGAAAATAAACATTTTCAGTGGATTGGCCACAACACGAATTGGTCCGGGTTCCCGCGGGGATGTTCCGTTGAGCGGACATTGGTGGCACAGTGTGAATATGGGCAATATTGGTGTCAAACTTCACGATTTTCAAAATCACATTTAAATTACGAAAACTGATATTTTGAGTGGACTGGCCACAACCCAGGTAGTTCCGGGTTTCCCGGGGGAAGTTCCATTGAAAGGATATGGCGGTATCATATGAACATGTTGGTGTTAAACTTCACGATTTTCAAAATCACCTATCGAAATTACGAAAATGAACATATTGAGTTTATTCGTCGCAAACTGCATCAGTCCGAGTTCCGCGGAGTATGTTTCGTTGAAGGGACATTATCGGCACAAATGAATAAATAACAAATATTGAAGTTGTAAAGAAATATCTTTTTTTTTCTACAGTCATCCAATTCAAATCAAATTATTCGCTCTACAGCATTGCCTTGGCGTTCTCGATTGCGAGATTCCTACTCGAAACTAGATGTCCGAAGGCTTGATTGTTAAGGCAATTGCAAACCTCTTTTTACACCTTAGCTTCCATCCACCCCGGGATTCGAACTGACGACCTTTGGATTGTTAGTCCAACTGCCTACAAGCGACTCCACTGAGACAGGACCCAGGGAGACGACTCCTACACCTGGACTGAGCTATCGACCTAACCTCTAGGTTAGTCCAGGGCCAACATTTACTTCCCGTCCGACGGAAGGCGTGATCAGACAAATCTCGTCTCGAAAAATGCCACCGGGACCGTCTGGGATCGAACCCAGGCCGACTGGGTGAGGGGCAACTACGCTTACCCCTACACCACGGGTCCCGGC
The DNA here is from genome assembly GCF_016801865.2 of Culex pipiens pallens. Taxonomy (NCBI): domain Eukaryota; kingdom Metazoa; phylum Arthropoda; class Insecta; order Diptera; family Culicidae; genus Culex; species Culex pipiens. Next base: position 172,045,772 of record NC_068938.1, read on the forward strand.
ATCCACAATCCACAATTTAAATTAATTCAAAAAATAAATTCCTTCAATGTCCCTTCAACCAAACATTGTCAGGGGAACCCGGAACCATCCGGGTTGTGGCCAGTTCGCTGCAAATGTCAATTTTCGTAATTTTCATATGTGATATTGAAAATCGTGAATTTTAACACCAATATTGCCCATATTCATACGGTGCCGCCAATCCCCGTGCAACGGAACATCCCTGCGGGAACCCAGATCAATTCGGGTTGTGGCCAGTCCACTCACAATGTCAATTTTCGTAATTTCCATATGTGATTTTTAAAATCTTGAAATTTAACGCCAATATTGCCCATATTCATACGGTGCCGCCAATGTCCCTCCAACAGAACATCCCCCGGGGAACCCGGATCAATTCGGATTGTGGCCAGTCCGTTTAAAATGTCATTTTTCGTAATTTTCATATGTGATTTTGAAAACCGTGAAGTTTGACACCAATATTGCCCATATTCATACAGTGCCACCAATGTACCTCAAACGGAACATCCTCCGGGGAACCCGGAACCATCCGGGTTGTGGCCAGTCCGTTTAAAATGTCAGTTTTCGTAATTTTCATATGTGATTTTGAAAACCGTGAAGTTTGACACCAATATTGCCCATATTCATTCGGTGTCGCCAATGTCCGCTCAGCGGAACATCCCCGGGGAAACTGGGACCAATTCGGGTTGTGGCAAGTCCACTCGCAATGTCCATTTTCGAAATGTTCATACGCGATTTAAAAAATCTTGAAGTTTGACACCAACATTGTTCATATTCATTGGTACCGCCAATGTAAGCTCAACGGAACATCCCCTGGGGAATCTGGGTCAATCCGGGTTGTGGCCAGCCCAATGAAAATGTCCATTATCAATGTCTAGTTCCGTGGTACCAAAAAAAGTCCATTTCAAAAAAAAAATCTCGATTCTCCTTTCACTTCAAGCAGATGTCAAATATTTGTGCGCGTTACTAGCGGGCGACTAAATTTGGTCACCCGCTGTTCACCGAGGGTCGAGCTGCTATTTTATGAGCGCGTTTATGAGCGACCGGTGTGGGGATGAGTGATGGTGGAGCGCTTCCAAATCCTTACTGCGCGCGCCCGGTGGAGATGGTCTAAAACCCACAATTTTTATATTTCAGATTTGTAGCCATTCGATTCACAATTTTCGACCAATAAATGTGGTCAAAGCCATTTTTGAGGTATTTTTTGGACAATTTTACAGATAACACTATGAAATTAAACGAATTCAGTTTCAAACAAAAATCCATTGGAAAACATGCGCCATAAACTGATTGGGCCCAAAATTTGAAGCTTTTCCAAAATGTATTTCGAGAGATATAGCATTTAGCATTTGAGGTTTAGCCTAAAAATATTTGAAGCTTTAGGTCAAATTCTCACTGGGTGGTATCATTTTGTTTCTGAAAAATTAATTGCACCAATATATTTGTCGGAGTTTCATCATTTTGTACAGCCCCCTGGCACCACTGTAAATGCCCAGAACGTTTGACAGTCACCAAAACCTCGAAGAGCCCACGCATTAGTATACTGGAAACGAAAAAGGAATCGGCTGGTGGGACGAGCAGCCGGAAAAGCGGAAGTGATTTTATCTCTTCCGAAGACCGGAACCGGAACTGGTTCCTATTTGTGTGGGGGCAAGAATCCGACAAGAAGCTGCTCTGATGCGTGGAGTAAGTAACCTGAACGATCTACCAATTTAAAGGAAACCCTCGAATGGACCGGGGAATTCAAGATTGAAAAAATCTTAGAATCTACGCGGAAGAATCATTCTTTTAATGACCCTGGGCCATTAAAAGAATGAGAATTCAACATGTAAAAAGTACATAACTTAAGAATTGTTTGCGCGCTTTGTTTATTTTCTAAAATCTGACAGCAGAAACTTTCGTTTTCTTCTTTGTTTTCTTGATGTTCGTCATCATATATTTTGGTTTCATAAACATGGCGGCAGTGACAGAGGGCTGATTTTGTAAGAAAGGCTCTGGTGATATTACATTGGGTTTTTTTTTATAGTGTGCGTGAGCGCCGTGTAAAAAGTGACATTCCGTCACTTTTTAGTTTGACATTGACCAACCAACGCACAGTGGGAAAAAAGGGCCCAAAAAATTACCGCAACATGATTTCGCGCAAACCATCGATTGCTATACACCAAAAGCTTCGTTTTTGCATCAGGAACAATAATCCGGTGAAAAATCGCACTGCACGGACCGGTGGCCGGAGTACAGGCCACCGGAAGATCCGGATTTTTGGAAAAAGTATCTAATTTGTCCAATTGTGAACTAATACGCCTTCTTCTATCATAAATAGTCATGCAAAAATATCATAGAATAATATTAAATACCATAAGACCCATCGGAACCGGTTCCACCGATCTCCGGTGGCCACATCCGGAACCGCAGTGGGAAACAGCATAAACTAGTCGTGCGACGTATCAAACTTCTTGATTTTGGATGGGGACATGAGTTATACACTCCTCTTTTAAAAACATGAAGTTTGATATGTCGCAAGAGTGGTTTTGAGAATTTGCCAAATATGATCTTCGGATGTGGCCACCGGAGAACCTGGGAACCGGTCAAGGAGGCAAAAATACATCTTAAAAATACTCTCCATCCAAAATCAAGAAGTTTGATACGTCGCACGACTAGTTTATGCTGTTTCCCACTGCGGTTCCGGATGTGGCCACCGGAGATCGGTGGAACCGGTTCCGATGGGTCCTATGGTATTTAATATTATTCTATGATATTTTTGCATGACTATTTATGATAGAAGAAAGCGTATTAGTTCACAATTGGACAAATTAGATACTTTTTCCAAAAATCCGGATCTTCCTGTGGCCTGTACTCCGGCCACCGGTCCGTGCAGTGCGATTTTTCACCGGATTATTGTTCCTGGTGCAAAAACGAAGCTTTTGGTGTATAGCAATCGATGGTTTGCGCGAAATCATGTTGCGGTAATTTTTTGGGCCCTTTTTTCCCACTGTGCAACGGGATACAAACTAAAAAAGTGTCAAACAAAAAACTGACCAACCACCTGCCAAATTTGTAAGAAAAATTATATGGACAAACTAGTGATGCAAAATGGCTTCTTTGGGCATACCGAAAGCACCATAAAAGTTTCAGCCGGATAAAAAAATACAAAAACTAAAATTCAAAAAAGACCGATTTCCGATTTTTGTAACCTCTAGTTCGAAAAAATCCCGTCTTACAAATCTAGAGTTTTTTTTTAAATATCCTATAATGTATGGGATTCACTATGTTTATAAGACCTTTCAAAGTAAAACTCTAGATGTCTAGATTGCAACAATCTTGCATTGCACACTTATGTTACACTGATTTCCTAGCTGTTCAAACATATGTATTTGATCAGGTATCTATCATCGAACGGGGTTTGTTCTTCGACCATATAAAAGGAGTCCATCGCGACTTCAAATTCCAACGTGCAGTGATCGAGGTTAGAATCGAGCAGAGCTATGGAGAAATCCAGACTTGTTTTCAAGGAGAACTCATCCCTTATACCTGTGAAAATGGGTGATTCCAGGGTAAGAAGTTCCGTGAAAGTTGGCGATCGAGTTTTCACTCGTGTGGGCAACGATTTGGTGTGCTTCAAGGAGAGTGGTGGACGGTATATGAAAACTAAAACTTTTGATAACGTGTTCAAGTCTCCGGATGTTGGCAAATATTTCCCATGGACCGTGATTGAGTCGGGAAACAAGCAGACCGTGTTGGTGGTGCGAGAAAAGGAAGGACTTTCTCTTTACAAAATTGAAAAAAGTGGTGTAACGAACATTAAGATTCAGAAAAGTGATTCTTTAATTGGCGATTTCGATGAGAACGATTTAAACGAGATGAAATATGTTCAATCGAAAAGTTCTGAAGGATCCATGCTTGTTGTATCATTAGAAGAAGAAAACGTTATGTTTGAGTGCATTGATAAGGATTTAAGATCGATTAAGATCGTTGACTATACGGGAACTGGGGAGGTATTCGCTGAGTTCAACGACTCTCAGTACGACTTTTTTGCAATTCGTAAGAAGAAGGGTTTTGTGGGACTGCAACTTAAGAGTGACAAAATAAAGGAAGAAGTGATCGCTAAAAAGTTTAGAGATATGATACCAGAATCGCCGAAAAAAGTGTTTGTTGTACAGATCAATGCAAGTAAATTTTACTTATTTGCAAGTAATCTTGGACTATACGTTTACAAGTTTAGTGGTGATGTCTTAGACTTGCTATGCTTCGACCAAAACTTCTCCACCGAGAAAGGTTGGACCGATGCACATTGGAACGCAGTGCAGGTCGTCAAAGACAACGGTAAAGCATTCCTGATCTTCACGGGACCAAACGGTATCGCAGCTTATGGAGTGAGCGAGAACTGTGCATCCGAAGTACCATTCGAGTCCTCGATACCGCTAGACATGAAGCATGGGGCCGTACTGGGGGCAACCCTCAAACGCGACCAACTTACTTTGCTGGTGAACAACGGAACTGTGATTGATTCCGTAGTCGTTGCCATTGAGAAGGTACCTGCTAGAGTTGTACCGAAACAGCAGGAGATCAAACCTCCCAATTACGCGTCTATGGTAACACTGGATCGTTCGATCCAGCAGAGAGTCCTTCAACAACCAATCACCAAGCGATCACTCTGGCTCGGTGAAACCCTGGACACCTCCTCGATCGCAACCGGAGTTGATCGGACCACGGGTCGGCTGAGCTTCCAGCTTCCGATCATCGATCTACGAGCCAAGTTTGGCGTTCCGATACGGCACTCGTTCTACTACGATCAACCGGACGTCGATCCTGAAGCAGTTGGAGTGCTGGGAGTGGGGCATTGGACCAGATCAGTGGACTTTATCTACGTGGATCGTAAGGACGGGGTTTTCGAGGAGGACTTTGAGTACTTTTTGGTCAGCGATAAGACGAAGGTCCGGTTGGAGTGGGTGAGGTCTGGGGATCGGCGAGAGCATTTTGCGTTCAATGGGACTGAGGTGGTTTATCACAAGGATCGGGGGGAAGCTGGACGGTGGGAGATCAAGCTGAGGGATGTGACGTGCACGTATGGAGAGGATGAGCGGGCCGTGCGTTGGACGCTGGGGTGGCCCAACTGGAATGGTAAGGGAAGCGATAGGGATTCGGTGGTGCGACGACCGCTGGAGTGGTATTTGAGCAAAACTTCGATGAATAAGGGAGGATCGGAGGTCCGGTATAGCTATGAAAGCGATATGGTAGTGGTGAAGGGGTTGGTTAGTTATACTAAGGCAATCGTTCTGAAGCAGATTGAAGATACTAGTGAAGATGTCAAGGTTGAATTCAACTTTAGGAAAGTTGTTTCTGGTGTAAAAAGTGATAATGATAATTTAAGTACAAATTTTGAAGATAGTTTCCAGCTTTCAGGATTTAACGTAGAAACAGCTAAATACTTCCAAAATATAACAATCAAGTACAATCAGGATCAAACACTTAAGGAAATAGTCGATAAGGGTAAGGCAATTTTAAAGCTTGAATATGCAAATTATAAGATTACAAACATTGTAATGCCATCAGGAGAAACACATGCTTACAATTATAAAGAAATATCTATAAAGTCCCAACAAGTAGAGAAAAGATTCTCAGATGGATCGTTCGTATACTCAGGTCCTACTTACACGTTGGTAGCTAACATAAATCATAATAAAACCATAAACATTCAAGCTCTAGATATAAACGCTTCCGATGATCTTGCAAGAAATGTTCTAGTTGATCCCATCAATTTAAAGGAAAATATTAAAAGTTTAAACGTGCTAACGCAATCGCAGTACTTTGTGGTGATCGCCAGGAGTGAGAGCACAACCGCGGTTGTCCCTCACGTAAAGCACAAGGAATCTTGGAAGCAACATAAGGAGCAATCTTATCACAAGTTGGTAGATTTTGTTGCCTATGATGGATATTGGATGTTGGTTCATAGGGGTAAGGATCAGAAATTTAAACTTTCAATTTTTGAGCTGAATTCAAGTTTGACAGATTTCAAGCGAGTCGAACAAGAATTGAAGGCTAAGGATCATTTGGGAGTTACGTTCATTAGTAGAGGAATTGTATACTTTAGTGATTCAGGCATATTTATGCATCGTTTTTCTGCGAAAGAAAATACATTTGTGGAAAGGACACTAAAATCAGGAGACTTTACAGCCAAAACAATTTCTTTAGTAGAAAAGTTCAACATTTTATCCTATCCAAGAGAAACGAAAGAATCTTTGCAAAAGTACAAAGATGATCTATTGGATTCTTTGATTCGAGGAGGAATCGCAATGGTCAATAATTTTTTGACAGTCAGAGAACTTTCTTTAAACAATGGTAAATTTGAAACTTTTCTACACACTTTCATACTGCAAGATGTGTATACGCTGGTTGAGGATCAATCAAAAGAACATAAGTTGATAGGACTAGACCTAAATTCTTGGACACTAAATTTAAAAGTTAATCTCCAGGGATATGACAATACAGAGCATCACTATGGATTCAAATTTGTTAATAATAAAAACAAGTGGGAGCTTTCGATCGACAAGCATGACGCGTATGTCACAGATAAAAAGGAATACAATCCTTATGTTCTTGGATATTTAAAGCTTCCGATAGATTTCGAACAATTTCAGTTGTTCAGAGCTGGAGATGAAGTTGTCTACGGGACAAAGAAGATATCATTCGATGGAAGGCAAATCCAGCTGAAAGACGTTGATAAGTCAGATATAACGTTGGAAAAGATCAACTTGAAGATCACCAAGGCAATTCACCTAACCAAAGAAAGTAAGAATGCAAATATCAAGCTCAAAGGTCCAAAATTTACCAAAAATTTAGACATCACAAGATTAGACCACGTGCTCTTCAAACTCCCCTTTTACTTAGCCTACAAGAAGGGTGACAAGTACAAGGTACTGACACTAAGGAATACTGGCTCAGAACTAGGGAATGCGCTAGACATTCAAGGATCCGTGCTGAAACAGTCCACTGGTAGACTGTTGATCACTCGACAAGTCGATAACTCCAAGAACGAAACGGTAATCATTCCATTGCGAGCACTGGATCAGCATAGTCACTTTAAAACGAGCGTAATTGTTGCTGAACAGCAAGGACCTAGCAAAAACAAGTACGAATTTGACACCAACTCTGCGGTTATTCTCGGGAGCAGTGTGGCCTTCAAAGTCGTCAAGATGTATCCCGGTGTAGATTACGGCTACTTTGAACAAACTACAAACTTTGTTGATCAAACACGAACTGTAAGGGTGTTTGATGCCGAGAACAAAATCGTGGCAGAAAATTATAAAGGTGAACAGGAGAAGAGGGATAAAGCTCCGAGGTTGAACGAATGTTGCGTTTTGTTCGATAAGTTTGGAATCAATCCCATTGTGGATTTTTATCCATATAAATTAGATTCACAACAGGTTGACTTTATAGGATTTGAAAAGTATGAAAATTTGAAAAGAAATCATTGGAATATCAATGAATCAAAAGTAATTCGAGGCAACTTTGCAGGTACAGGAAACAGCTATTACAAGTTGAAGTCTTCTGATACACTTGAAGGATCGTATGTTGTTCCCAACTTAAAACAACCGTTTGTAGTAAGCTCTTGGATCAGAGTTGATAAGGGTCTTTCTGTTGGATCAGAGACAGATACTCTGACCGTAAGGGTTCATCAAAGATCTTTCAAAGGTGTGATCAAGGATCAAATCAATGAGTGGTTCTACGTTGAGGCTCTCCTAAATCAAGAAGCAACCCCGCAAGGATCACAATCTGTAAAGGTCACTTTCTCGTCAACGAACTTTGAATTTCTGGATATTGATCACGTACGGTTCTCTCCACTGGACTTCAATTTCGAAGCTACCGTATACGATGAGACCAGCGCCAAACCAATTGGATTTCTAAGAAACAATGGCCGAGCAGCTCAAGTTTTGTACGATTATCTGGGACGCAAGATTGGAGAGATTGATGAAAACGGAAACGTTGTAAAGTTGTTGACGTATTCCAAACTGTTTGGGATTGGTAAACTACAGGTCCAATCAATGGTACAAATCTATCCGTCAATGGGATTCTTGGAAGCAATGTCTCCATATACTTTGCGACAAATTTGGGAGATTGATAATGGTTTGAAGTTTTCATCAAAGCGAGTTGTATTCAACAATCCCAGTAAGATGAAGCTGAAGAAGCTATTGACGGACTGTAGCAGTGCAGGTATTCGATTCATGTTTCAAAATAATAACCATAAAAGTTTGAAAATAACATTTGGAGTAGGAGATGCTCCCGTAGTTATTCAAGAAATACAAGGCGAAGCAGTTATCTTGCGATACTCAAAATTCTACTCTGTTTGGATCAATGGAAATTTAATCAAAGATCATAAACTGCAGTGGACTGGATCAAAACAGCTGAGCATCGAGGGCAGCAATGACGTTGAACTACGAGACCTAATAGTTATGAAAGATTTCGATCTTCTTGTGGAGTATAGTGACACAAAAGGACATCCGTTACAGCAGATTAGCGTTGAAGACAGTAACAATCTATTAATTCGTGGTTTTTCGTACGATTCTTTGGGTCGCAAGACTGTTGAGTCCGTTTGGTCACGCATTGTGATCAACGCTTTGAGCAACCAGGTTCTGCACTATCGATCCAATTTCATTATTGATTCAAACGGAGTAGTTTCTGGATCACTTGTTACCAGCACTGCCTCTGAATACCAGCAGTATCCCTTCACTACGACCCAGTACTTGAAGTGTCCCCTGGAGATTCGCACCAAAGTGGGATTCCCCGGCAAAGAAAACAATATCAACTCAAAACGAGCGATATCCTTCAGCAAATCCTCTAACAGCAACTTTCTACAACTCCTTTTCCCACCCTCGAACGGCTTCCGGTACGAGGTGAAGCACCTTCCGAATGGTGCAATCAATACAATCGTGATGGACAACCGCGATCTCAAGGTCGCGGAGTACGTTGCCGTTCCCGGATATGATCACATCCTCACGACTTACGGTTACGATGAAGCTGGGAATCTTGAGGAGGTTCTGCCACCAAATTTTCATCAGCATGCAAGGACGTTGCAAGCAACTGAAGATCTTCAAACATTTCTGCGAAAACATGAATCGACTCGATCCAAGTGGCGCGTTCTTAAGAGGTATAACGCAGATTTGCAGATTACTAGCAAAGAAACACCAGACGCAGGCAAGTACGAGTTTTTGCACAACGAGCGGAAACAGTTGAGATTCTTGGTGCATTACGACGTCAAAAGCACTGTTGATAGAGTATTCTACTACAAGTATACGACATCCGGTGAGGTCTTTGAGTTCGGAATTTTAGACACGTACAAACCCACGCAAGAGTTGAGGCAGAACTCGAACAAGGACGACTACCCCATTACATCACAGAACTACATCCAGTTTGACTACGGTGAGACCGAGCCGAGGTCGTATCTTCGCGGACGCAAGCAAACTACCCTGAAGGTTGATCCCAACGGGAAGACAACGGAGACTGTCTTCTACGGCGGCGATGGAGAAGTGCTGGGTAGGTCGTACCTGCATCCGACTGAGACAAACCAAACGCTGGATGTCGTGTTCGGCTACGAGAGAGGTAACGTCAATGAGGTTGGCTATCCGGTTCAGTTCAAAGGGACGAAGCTGGTTATCAGCTACACGCATAATTTGAAGGGGCAGGTCGTTGCCATTGGAACGCCGACCGATCCGATGCATTTTGCGAAGATTGAGCATACGCCACGTGGTAAGGTTCAGAAGGTTGTGTATTTACCTAGGTCTGAAAAAGACAAGTTTGAGCAAGTTTACGGGTATGATCCAGCAGGAAACATGATTAAAATCGATAGCAGCTATCTAACGGAAACGTTGGACTATGCTAAGGGAAGCGGGTATAACAGAGATAACGAGGGTGACGGATCCATTCTTCGAACGACCTTCAAAGCAAAGTGGCATAGCAAAGGTAACCAGAATCTGCTAAGAATGACTACAGATGATCTGGTAGAAAGTGACTCAAGAATTTTGAAAGCTACCGAGTGTTTCAAAAAGTTGAAGGAGTTGGGATACATTGACGACAATTTCAAAGCGATCAGAACATTAAACACAGAAGACCCTAGAAGTGAATGTTTAAAAGGTCGGTTGTTGAAAAAGATCTCGGCACTTTTGTTGAAGAAAGGATACCCTCGTAAGTACGGTCATGCCTACGATTATGGAAGTCACGGAGAAATGACTGTTGCAAGGTATTTCACGAACGAGGAAGATCCCTCAACACGTATTCAAATATCAACGGTTGGATCAATCGCCAATCCTTCGCCCGGTGACGTTCAGTCGTTTGATATTGATCCCAACGGTAATCATAAGAAGTTTTACACTGGATATCAACGATTTGAGCTGCAGTATCAACCATTTACGAACAAGATCGAGAGTGTAAAGCAGGATACCAGTAACGCGATGAATATACGATATAACTCGGTTGGCAACATAATTCAAGCTGATCATAAAAATATAATCTCTATAGAGTACGATCACCTGGTTGATCGTGCGTCCAGGATCACATTGAAAGATGGAACCACTGTTCAGCTTGGCTATGACATCAGGGGCGAGAGAAACGTAAAGAAGGTTGTAACTGCTTCGGGGAAGCGTACCGAGACGTATTACATCAGAGACGATAAAGGTCGTTGCCTGGTGGATATCAAGGTCGTTCACTTAACCCGAAACGCTAAACCCATGTTCACGTTGACCTCTTACGTCTACGGTCCGCTTGGTCTAGTTGGGTTCATTCGAAACGATGCATACTACAGCGTGATCTCCGATCATGAAGGATCTACCCGGTTGGTAGTGAAGAACGGAGAGGTGGTCGCTGCGTACGATTACCTCCCATATGGTCAACGACTGCGTTTCTACAACACGGACCCGGATGGTCACGTGGCCTACCAATACACGGGACAGGAGTTTGACGAGGAAACTGGTCTGTACAACTACCACGCGAGGTTGTACGACCCGGAGCTAGGCAGGTTCTACCAGACGGATCCTCAGGACCAGTACCCAAGTCCGTACAAGTACGCAGGCAATTCTCCGGTTATGATGGTCGATCCGGACGGGGAGTTTGCTCTGATGATAGCTTGTATTGTGTTCGCGATCGTTGGATCGTACTTGGGTGCGGCTTCGGTCAATCAAAGCTGGAATCCGCTTGCATGGAACTGGAAGTCGGGACATACCTACTTGGGAATGTTTTCGGGGGCTGTTGCAGGAGCGGTCCTACCGATCGGTGGCGTTGCATCTTTCGGGTATTTTTCAGCGCTAGGAGGCGCTACTTTTGCTTCGTTTGCCACGGCTTCGGTTGCCCTGGCTGGAGCATATCTGGGAATGGCCGGTGCGGCCAATGACTGGAATCCAGCCCAGTGGGATTTTACAAGTCCGGCGCTTTACAGTGGTATGCTATCCGGAATCTCTGTAGCCGTCAATATTCCATCGGGGTCGGTCGGTATAGCTCGAACGCTGACAAGCTACACCGGAAAGGCTCAGTACGGTTACATGGCATTTGTGATTGGTGGATCGATTGGATTCGGTTACCTTGCGGGATCGTTCGCGAACAACATGACCTTCAACCCGATGAAGTGGCAGTGGAATGCCCGAACGATCGTCGCATTGATGGAAGGGGGAAGCACCATTCTGATGGGAACTTCAGCTACCATGAAGCACGGACCACGCAAGCAATTCTTCGAGCTGGCACCTCCAACAAGACCGCAGCCAGCGTTCCGCCGGATGCCGGAAATCTATGAGCACTTTCATAAGGCAGTTCTGGACGACAAAGCTCTGTGGGTGTTCAAGCAGGCCAAACAATCCGCCAAAGAGATCATGAAGCATCGCGAACCGCTGGGACACTACGTGCGAGGACCGCCGGGTGTTACGCTTGTTCAGATCGCGGAGTTTGTTTCTCCTGCCAGACAGCTTGCTGGTAACGTGCTCTCGATTAGCTATATGGTCAAGGAATACAGTGAGTATCAAAAGATGTTTAATGACCTGGGAACTGCGAGTCCTAAGGTACGATCGAAGCGAAGTGATGAAAATGCAACTTCTGGATGTTCTAGAGCTAGTTTCTCAAACAGAATGTTGTCTTATCTGTCCTCACTATGGAACTTCAACGATTCCAACAAGCGACAAACATCTGATAACATCCATTCCGTAGCTTTCACGCATTCAGAACAACGTCAACCCCACAGTCTCAAAACATTCTCCTTTCAAAATTGTGTCCCAACGAACTCGGACATCTCGAGCTACACGTGCTACCAGTCTACGGCCAAGGTCGAGGTATTTCCCAAAGAGCCAACCGGTCCACGTGCTCCACACTCGGTGGTTCCGATGGACGGCTGTGCTCCGTTTCACTGGTACGGCCGGCCAGCGATCGGTTGTGAGGGGCAGGACTTTGCCTTTATCTACACGCCGTATGAAACGCCGAAATGGTTTAGCTTTCTGGATGGGTGGTTGCTTTTGGTGAGGGTAGGTGTTCAGATTGTGGGGGATCTTAAATTACGAGGTTGCGATGCTGAAAGGAAGGTTTCTTGCAGTGAATTTGAGCTTGCCGAATATGGGAAGCAGTTGAGTAGAATTGACGACATTTTGAAGAGAAATGGTGAGGTTGAGTTCGATTGGGCTAAGAAACAGTTGGATGAAATGAGAGAAGATTTGAAGCAATATTTGAGTGGGGAAAAGATTTCTGCTTACGTGAAGATGATCTTTGAAGAGAAAATTGAAGCTTTGAAGGAAGATATTTTGGATCAGATTGCAAACGGATTTGAATTTTTGAGAAAGTGTTAACATATTCCAATCCTTACAAAATAAAACAAAATTGTAAAATTACCGTAATCAATAAATATCATATAGTTAAGCAACTACTATAAAACTCATCACTCTGAAAGAACAACCCGGAGCATGAATGGATCGAGAGAGCGAGAGTTTTCGAGAGCTGCGCAACTGAGAGAATTGAGCAACTTGGCTTAAACCGGTTGAATTCGAGAGAGCGACAGCATCAAAGTGACACTTGCGTATAAACAAAGTTGTGCAGTCAAAGTTAGTAGTTCTTGTTGGATGTTTAACTGATTTGGTGCAATTTTACGTACCATTTATTTCTTCAAAGTAAAGTTCAAATTGGTTGTGCTATAGAGAAAACGTGATGTTGATTGCAACTCTGTAGCTGTGAGTGTTTGGGATTGACATTACTTCAATCAATACGTAAACAACAGAAATTGGCGCGAAAGGTCACAAGATAATCAGCAATCATGAATGCTCATGAATCAGGTCCAAGTAGAAAGAAAAGGTAAGAGTTATGACACAATCTTGTTCCATGCTAGTTAATGAGATTCGAAATTTCAGAAAACAAAATGATTCTTCAATTTCCAAAAAGGACTTTAAAGAGGCAGGGCCTTCACATTCCACAAAAGAGTGAGTATGATTTATTTATTACGCTTATCTCTTAATGAACATATCCTTTTTATTTGTATAGAAAATCCATCAACACTTCATCCGGCATTCACTGTGGCCTACCGGGAAATGAGTACCAAATTTTGGTTACAATGTTTGCAATGTTGCGTGTTTACAACAAGTATCCACAGAACCAGTTTGAACTAAGGATGGAACGTACGGATGCTGGAAAATTCGACGATATTTGGATCAAAGTGGAGGACGAAGAGCTCTTCGTCCAGGTCAAGTATGAGTCAGCAAAGTCCAACATAACGAAAGGTATGCTGCTGCCTGGGACGAAAACGGGGCGAGATGAGGGAGCTTTTTCGTTGTACAAGTACGTTGAATCGTTTAGTGGGCTTAACAAGTGCTGTGTACTGCTAACGAATAAATCGATCAGTAATAACATCTCAGGAATGTTAAGTCCGTTAAAGGGACGTAATTTATTTACTAAACTGTTTGGAACTTTAGGGCAACATTACCGATTGAAGAATGACAGCAGTGTGATAGGAGATTTAAGTGATTTTGAAACGATCAACTCGTTTTGTAAGCAGTTTATACTTTCCGTTAATTTTCCCAATGCAGAAGGCCTTGAACAAAAAATTCATCAAGAAATTGAAGATTTGGTTGACGAAAATGTTGAAATCCTTCAAGAAGATGCAGAACATGTGTTTAACAGACTTAGGGCAAAATTAGTTGATTTTGTTTGTAAAAAAGAATCTAGGGGTACTACCATATACAAAGCATGGATTCATTCATTCCTCAAAATGATAAACGAAGATTACAAATGTATTACAAATGCATATTACCACGAATTTATCGATAACATGCAAAACTACTCCCATGTGAGCATTGAACATGAACGATTGAACCGTTTAATAAGTTATTTCTCAGATTCCCGAATTGTATTGTTGGAATTCAAAAATACTTATGTTCTTCGAATAGTGCAGTCATATCAAGTGGTTAAAGATAAATTGTTTACGTACCTATTGTTTAGTAGACTGAATAACCCTACCACTAAAACCAAGTTTGAGAACGCTTTCAAATCTAGCGAGAGCAAACGCAGCGACCTGCTGATCCTGGTCGATGATGAAGGTAATGCATGCTCTGTGTTTGATTGGATACAAAATGTGCCCAAATCATCTACTAAAATAATTGTTATCTCCAGTAAGGCTTCTGAACTCAAAGCAAAATGTGACGAGCAAAATTTTCCAGCTGCAATAGAAACTGAGGAGATCACACTGGCAGATTTGAGTGTTGATTGTAGGGAGATATTTCTTAAACAGAAAATTATGTTTCAGGGTTTCGAAACAGAGCTAGGAAGCATGCCGGAGTTGAGCTCTCTCCAGCGGCAAATTGGCGAAACTCGTTTGGAAAAACTTATTAATGGGGTTTTCTTAAAAATTGGCTCTCCACTGCCAGATATTGCTAGCTGCTGTCCCTTTTATATTCCAAGGACCTTCACAATAACAAATTATTTCTGTGACGTTCTTGAATTTCGAAGCATCAAAAAATTTGTTTTTGATACAAGTTGCTTTAAAGTTGAACATAACCAAGAAGCAGAAAATGAATGTAATCTTATTGATATAAACAAAATTCATTCAGGATTACACACTGTTCATATTTTGAAGAGATCTAATGAGAACTACAATTTTCTGTGTAGTGTTCGAAGATTTTACAGCTTTTTTGGAAACAGACCATATTTTGATTCGATTAGCTCCAGTTGCACAGAAGAAAATATACTTAGGGATAGACCTTGCGGATTCGTTGACAAGGTCAAAATTTTGTCTGGTGAAATCGGCACTGGAAAAAGTACCACCTGGGTTCAGTTGGTCAAGCTTCTGAAAAAGTCGGATACTTCGACTTGGGTTGTATTCATTAAACTGTCCGATGGTGTTATCGAAAAACAGTTGAAAGCAAAACTAAACAAGGAAGTAAATGAAGAATTCGTTACGAATTTGATGGAGCAAGCTGTTTCCAACGATTTGTGGGATTGGGAATATCTAAGGACATGCCTAAATACCGTCTCCAATAAAATAACCGTGTTTCTGGATGGATTTGATGAAATTTGTCCCCGTTACAAATCAATTGTTATAGATATAATCAACAGACTTTTAGGCATGTCTGTCCAAAATATATTTGTGAGTACGAGAATGTACATGGAGAATGAATTGCAAAGAGAGTTTCTCGCTACAGCGTATCATCTGCAACCATTAACAGAAGATGAACAAATTTTGCTGATTAAACACAACTGGTCTGTACAGGGAGATACGGAAGAAGATGTAGATCACATTTTCCGTCGAATGGTTTACAAGCTGGAAAGATTTACGTCCGTCTATAACTTCTTTAGTCCCTCCGCTTACTTGGGATCTCCATTAGCAATTAAAATGATTGGAAATCTTCCCCGTCAAAGAGTTGAAGAGTTTTTGATGGATCAATACACCATTTACGACTTGTTCAAAGATTTTGTGCTGCAGATTTTTGACAGATATTGTGCAGAAAAAGCGGGTCTGGCACCCGAACGGAACACGGCTCAAAACGTTCAATCGAACATAAAACAGCTTTTCTACCATCAATTCAGCCTTTTTGCCTTCAAATGGTTATTCACGACAGATGATTTAAACATCTTTCTGACGGATGAAGAACGAAGGATGTTACAAAAACTATCCGAAATGCCAATTGAAGAAACGACAGTTTGTGACCTCATACTTTATCCACCACGATTTATTCATCGATCATACGCAGAATACTTCGTAGCATATTTAATTCATTACAAGTTTGAAAGAACTGACGATGTAGAGCAATTTTGGACCACATTCGGTCGGGTTGTGAATCTGGATGGCAAAGATCTTGTGGGAATATTCTTTATTTACATGTTGGAAAAGGAAGGTTGTATACGTTTAGAAGGTTCCAAAGTGATCGAAGCTTTAAATTTCATAACGGCTGATCCAGCAAGATTCGTTTGTGAACATAGGCTACCAAATTGCTTCAGGAAATACCTTTCAAGCTATCCTGCTCAACTTCATACGTTGGTTGGTATCGCCACTCAGTACAATCAACTAGAAATGATTAAAATACTACTTGAGCATGGAGTTGATCAGTACGATCTGTTAAACGAAGCCATTTTGCGTAATCGTCAAGATCTAGTGCAATATTTGGTTGCAAATGGCGAGCGTATTTTTGAAAGGGATGGTCTCACTCTTCTGCACAAGGCTGCTAAAGTTGGAAATATCAAAATCGCACTTGAGATTATTAGAAAAGGTGCTCATATAAATAGGCTGGATTCGTCGGGATATACTCCAACCATGTATGCGTATAAACATCGGCAGTTCTACATGGCGTCCTTCCTGCGCGAGCGTGGAGGATCTTTTGATGGAAAACTTGGGCTATCTTCAAGATTCGATGGGGATAAATTAGATTGTTTTGCACCGTATGATGGATTAAGAACTGACATTCGAGATTCATTGTTGCTTTTGTTTACGCATTTTATTGAAAATAATCAATGTTCAACCTTCAAAATTATAGAGCAGAGAGAGGATTATAGGCTTCTTAGAATTGATGAAAAATACATTATATTGGTGAAGGTACTGGATCTTGGCAGATGTGTTAACATTTTTATTTCACATCCCCAGTCGCTAGAAAGCGGTTGTTATATCGTTTCGGATGAATATTTCATGGGAGGTACTCAAACAGCCGATACTCCACTGGAAACATTTTTCGTTACAGCATTCTTGTATTCGATACGTACACCGATACTTAATGTCTATGAAAAAAAAATCCAAGCTCAGATTGCTCAATATGTAACAAAATTCACATCCATAAATAACACAGACGCGATTAGTTTTGCCAGTAACTTGAAATTCTTTAATGTCGGTTTCACACGATCGATATTTCAAAAACATATACTCTTGAGACTAAAAAGAACCTTTCCATTCAGGTGCCCGGAATACACTTTGGCTAGAATTCAGTACACGTTAGCCGCAGAACTCAGCGAAGGAACCGAATGGAATCGTGAACGTGCAAATGCCTATTTTTCGGACCTTTGTCGAGAAGCTCACGAGCTACACTCTACGGAAGCTAGACTGAAGTACAGTAATTTTCGGTTTAAAAACCCCGTTTCTTCAACAGCAAAGCTGGAAGACTTTTTGCAGTCTTCACAGGCAAAACCATTGATTGTTCATAATACAATCGAAGCTGCTACAATCGTGCAATATCTTGGAACTCGTATTGATGATCACATTCCAGGTTGGATGATGCAGCCTGAGGAAGTAAGCAACATTATATCTCATGATTCAAAACTAGTATTTGTGCATAACTTGGATTGCCAAACTGATTTGACACACGAGTGTGAAGATTGTAGTCGCAAACTTATGATTTGTGACCAGTTTTCTAAAAAGAATGCTCAACTAAAATTCATCATTTCATTAAAACATCATTCACAATCCACTGTTCGTGATCTGGACGTGCTTCACGGTGACCACTTAAACGAAATTTTACATTATCCAATAACATTCCAAGCCAACCAGATGACCCTGGGAATGCTGGCTGATTCCTTGTTTAAATACTGCATTGAAAGTGGCGCTCTCGAGTACATGGCTCTGAACCTTCCGATTAGTCTGGGTCAACAGCATCCATTGTACTATGTTTCATGGGATTACACAATCACCAGATCAGATTTCAATCGCGATGAATGTCCACCGAGTTTTCATCAATCGCTAGGCGAAATTCTCCAAGAAAAAATCGCCTTCATTTCGTCCGACCATGAATTGTCCATTATGGCTTGTTCCGAATGTGCCCTTCCGGTGGAGTTTCCTATGCCAGCAGCTGCAACCTTCCTGGCTTGCGAGTCAAGCTGGTGTCGTAAGGATAAGTGGGTGATTGCCTTAGATGACTTTCCCCAAATTGCTCAAAATAGCAGTACAATTGATGCACTGCTGAGCTGGATTCGGTCCAACGACCACGATACGCTCTCAAGAAGTTGTCTGGAATTCTGCCTAAGGAAAACACCGAATGATGTCGTTTTGATCCTCGATGCTCGTGACAAAGTTCTTGATTTGAGCTTCGAAAATTTCCTTAGGAAATTATCTGACACAGGAGTCTTCTCAGTTATTGTACACATTAAAAATGATCAGCAGGTACCTAAAACATCTACGCTTAACTTTAAATTGTACAATCTTAAAAAGGTAAACCTTGCTTCTTCGTTTGAAAGGGAACTTCCTCAAGAAGCGCGCAACTGCCATCACATGAAAAAGGGTTATAGAAGCGAAAAGGGAGTACGTGCTTAAAATGAAATTTCGATTCGGAATCGGTGTCTCTCGGGAAATACTTTTCTTGAGTCCAATGAAGGGTTTCATTCAAAAATTGAAGCAAAAAATCCAACCCATGTTTATCGGTAAAACTAAAAAGGAAACAAAAACAATATGCATTTGATAATTTAGTCAATAGAATTACACGACAAAGTAAAACTCATGTCTTGTGAATTCCGATATCTCTTTGGTTCTTCTGAGAAAAAGCTTCCCCGAGTCCAATATAATCGACAAAATTAATGTTATGGTAACGCAGACATAGCAGAATCAGTTTAAAATCAAAATATTTAAACAATAAACCATGCGTCTCCTCCAAATTATATGACCCGTCTACAATTGCATGAGAGAGGTTATGGTTCAGTGATGATCATTCATTTATTTACTGCAGTTTTGAATGTCCAGTGTTATTGTTATGGAAATAAACATGTGCAATATTTTAAAGATTCAGTAGTTATTTTTTGATGACATGCCATTCGACCAATGAATAAACTTTATTCTGTTTTTAGTTTTTCAATGAGTAATTCTCTACCAACTCACACGAAATCGGAAATAGTTGCCGCGACCCCTCTTCGATTTGCGTGAAACTTTGTCCTCAGGGGTAACTTTCGTCCCTGACAGAGGGACGGAGGGGCTGTACGACCTCTTTCATTTTTGAATATTCGAAAAAGTCATGTTTTTCAATAATTTGCAGTCTGAAATGGTGATGAGATGGAAATTTGGTGTCAAAGGAACTTTCATCACAGAGAACAGATGTATATCAATGAACAAACAGCATTGAAAAACGTGTGTAAAAATTCAAACCAAAATACGTTGAAAAGAGCTAGGGTGTGCACCATCCGCCTAGATAGCGCCACTTCCAAAATCATGATGGCCTACAGTAGCAGAACGTTGGACCATCTAATCACTGCATAAAACATTCCGTACGAACGACATCAGACCAATGTCTGACTGCCCTTCATCAGAGGGTTGCAATTTTACGCGCCAAAGAAGGTAAACAAAACGAAATCGGACATAACATGTGTAAAGTGACTATTTTAGGTTGTCGCTTGAAAATCATTTTTGAATGAATTTTCTGTTATGTTTTCGTTAATGTTAATGCATTTTTGCATTATTTTTAGTCAACTGGAATTATACAGAAGTGAATTTTATATTTAAACGAGGTTAACATTAATTTTCTTTCAAAATTATTAAGCCTTTTTCATTGTTAAGTCAAGTATTCTCAGCCGCGACAGTGGCGCCTTTACCATTCCATCTTGAAATAGCGATAACTCGTGACGGTTACAAGAAAACCCTATTGTTTTTAAATCAAAACTTCTGTAATTGTCTGCTCTACAATTTTTCAGAACATTACTACGCTCTAAAAAATAACCCTGTAAAGTTAAAAAACGCGAAATTTTTAAATAAAAAAATTGTTAGTAATGAAAAAATGACCCTTCTGGGTTAATGTAGATTCGAGAAGTACATTAAATTTCCCTTAAAATAACATGTTCCAATTTTTTTTTTACAGTTAAGTAACTAAAAATGGAAGAGTTTGTATTTTTTTTATTTTTTTTTGTGTTTTGTTTTGTTTTTTTTTGTTTTGTTTTTTTCCATTAAAAATATGTTTTTCGGAAGATTGAGTACATACGCGGGCGTCCAGATTTACGTGAAAGTTCCTTTGACACCAAATTTCCATCTTATCACCTTTTCAGGCTGCAAATTATCGAAAACATGTCTTTTTTTGCATGTTCAAAAATTGAAGGGTCGTACCGCCCCTCCATCACGAGATATCAAAAAACGGACCTCGGATTCGTGATCAGAGACACTTGCAAAGAAATAAATACGAGCACTCGATAAGTTCATTAAATTAACAACTATCACCAGGTTATGATTGTGGTTTCACGTCTCTCGGATCAGTGCCAAGACTCTTCCTAAAGTCAAGGCATCTTGTGATGATCCTGTAACATAATTTTAAAGCTAAATACGTCTATTTCAAACAAAAGTTCGTCAATGGAGGTGCACGGTAGTTTAGAGAAAAAAAAACCGTGAAAAACTGCTATAAACATCTTATTCTATACAATCTAGCTGCAAGATTGCATATAAGTTAGTTGCAACAAGTTAAAACAATGTTCTTATTATGTGTTTGCCGTACAAAAACACCTGCAAAGTATTTGTTCAACTGACTTTCGCATTGTTATGCCCACGTTGAAGAGTATAAAAATCATCAGAAAAGTGCTCATTTCTAGTCAGCTCACGGGAAGGTTGGCAGAACAATATCAAGGATGGAGGGATTGTTTTTGAAGCTGTCGGGAACACCGAATAAGTTGAGTGGCGTTGGAGATACTGAATGGGTGACGGTTGGGGATTGGACTTATGTTCGAAGTGATGGGAACTTGCTGTCTTTCAAGAACGAACCTGGTGGAAAATTTGCTCTTGAGACAAAATATGAAAAAGTCTTTGAGATGCCACTGTACTATCGATTCTTTCCCTGGACTGTGTGTCATTTGAAGAACTCTGCAAAGATTTTGGTTGTGCGAGATGAAGAAGGAATGTCGGCTTATGAACTATCGGGAAACAGCAAGGGGGCGAAAAGGGCAATTGTAATGGATCAAGTGGTTAATCAAAAATTCGATGAAGATTCTACGGAAGATAGTGTTGAGCTTGTGTCATTGCTGCAAACGGACGGAATCGTGGTGAAGATATTCGAACTTGGCGTTAATCAAATGTATAAACTTAACCTGGCAACGGACAGAAATGCATTGATAGAAGTGGGTTCAGTGGATGAGAACTACTTGGTACTGGCTTCTGGACCATCGGAATACCATTTCTTTCGAATGGAAAAAGGAAAGCTTTTGGGATACACCATGGAGAGCAATTTAAGTGTGAAGAAGGCCACTGTTGGCGATTTTGCAGGAGGAAAAATTATTGCCAATGTGTCCAAAGTGTATGTTACGAAATTGGGATCATCAAAGGCATATCTGTTTGCAAGCGAACTTGGTTTACATGTGTACAAATTGGACGGTAAAAATCTGAAATTCGTTTGCTTGAATCAAGAATTTTCAACCAACGAAGGTTGGACTGAGGATCACTGGAAAACTGTGAAATTGGTCGAATCAAGCAATATTTCTTATCTCGTGTTTACCGGACCAAAGGGGGTTGGCATCATAAAGATTACTGAAAACTGTGAAAACTTAACCATTATTGATGCTGATTTGCCCATCGAGCAAAAACATGGAACTGTTTTGGCAATAAATCCATCATCAGGCGATAAGTTGGAGCTTCTTGTTCTAAACGGAAATGCTGTGGAATCTTTTGCTGTTAAAGTGGAAACCCCTATCAAATCCGAACAAGTTACTGAAAATCCAATCAGCGCTCTCGATTATGGATCCATGGTCAAGTTGGATTCCGATATCCAAAAGCAAGTAACTAATCAACCTCCGGTTAAACCGTCCCTCTGGCTCGGTGAAACACTGGACACCGCTTCGATCGCGGATGGGGTCGATCGGACCACGGGACAGCTGAGCTTCACCCTACCAATCATAGATCTGCGCTCCAAGTTTGGCGTTCCGATTCGGCATACGTTCTACTTCAACCAACCGGAAGATGGCACCGGAGTGGACCCTGGAGTGCTTGGGAAGTACTGGAGCCGATCGATGGACTTTATCTACGTGGACAGGAAGGACACGGTGTTTGAGGATGAGTTTGAGTACTTTTTGGTCAGCGGTGGGACGAAGGTCAAGTTGGAGTGGGTGAGGAGTGATGGTGGGAAGGAGGTGTTTAAATTTGAAGACACTGTTATGAAATATCACAAGAATGGTGATTCTGGCAAGTGGGAAGTTATTACGAAGGATCTTGTATGCTGGTATGGGGAAAGTGAGAGTTCGATCCGCTGGACTCTGGGCTGGCCCAACTGGAATGGTAAAGGAACTGATGAAGGAAGTGTTCTGAAGCGTCCTTTGGAGTGGCATTTGAGCAGTGCGAAATCTGCTGTAGGAGATTCAGTGGTTCAATATGAGTATAAAAGTGAAGTGGTCACTGTTAAAGATAAGGTCCATTATACCAAAGATATAGTTTTGAAAACAATTGAAGACAAAGCAGAAGGCATTTCAATCAATTTTTCATATAAAACTGTTAAAAGATCTGACGCAAATATCAGCACAAAAGATCAATCAAAATGTAGAGTAGTTTTTGAAGACAGTCATCTTTTGACAGGATTCGACATCGAAACAGATAACCATGTTCAAAATATCACTATTTCTTATCAAAATGAACAGTTCCTTACGAAAATCAGTCATAACAGTAAGGATGTAATATCATTCGAATACAACAACTTAAAAGTCACGAAAGCAACCCTGCCATCAGGTGAAACTATTACATACACATATAAAGATATAATCATGAGTAAGGATTCGTTAACGCAAAAATTCCAGGATACATCAATTTTATTCACAGGACCATCCTACACTATCGTATCTCATGTACAAAATAACAAAACTATCGAAATGCAACTGCTAGACATCAACGCTTCTCAAGAAATGTCCAAAAAGCAGACTTTGAGTGTAAGTTTAAATGACGATATCAGCAATCTAAACATCTTGGCACAACAAAACTATTTCATAGTAAATGCAAAAACCAAAGATATAAATACCTTGACGATCTTTATGAAAAATCTAAATGTTGACAGTTGGAGCTTGAAGGAAACGCAAAAACACCAGCAATTTGTCAATTTGATGGCCAAAGACGACCATTGGATGTTGCTAACTAAAAACTCACAAAACTTTTTGTTGCTAACCTATAATAAGCTTAACGATGCAAAAACTGGATTCACAAAACATGAGAGTACATTGAAAACCAAGGTAAAATCTGGAGTAACTTTCACCACCAATGGGGTTGCTTATTTTTGTAAAGAAGGAGTCTTTTTACTACAGTATAGAAACAAATTTGAAGAATACAGAATTAGTAGCTCTGATTTTACGACAAAAACTTTGTCTACACTAGATAAATTCCATATTCATTCATATCCTAAAGAGGAGGCTAAAAAGTTCGAAAACTACAAACGTGACCTAGAAGAGTCATTTTTGGATGGTATCACTTCATTTAATAATGTAATAATTGTAAGAGAAATTACGATTACAGGCTCTAAACTTGAAGCGATTTTAAATGTGTTTGTGTTAGATTCAAATCGCAAAACAGTTACCGAAAGATCAGAAATTATACCAGGAGTAATTGATTTGAACCAGTGGCAGTTGGAATTGACTGTGAAACCGAATGATCTCCCACATGAGTGTTTATTTAAATTTGAAAACACTAAAAATAAATGGACACTTTCAGTAAAAAAACATACCACAAGGGAACCAAACACAAAGCAGTTCGAAGAATTTTTCCTGGGAATTTTGAAACTTCCCCTAGATTTCGAGCAGTTTAAGTTGTTCCATGGTGGTGATTCAGTAATTTGCGCATCTCACAAGCTTACTTTTGATGGTCAAAGCTTAAGAAAAGTTGAATTACCGAAAAAGGAGGTTAAGATACAAGAGATCGATCTACAAATTGCGAAACGTGTTTGGATTAAAAAAGATTCGCCCGATAGTGATATAAAATTGCTTGTTAAAAATGACGGAACTCAACAAGTAAAATCGTTGTCGGTGAGCAGGTTGGACCACATGACAATAAAACCACCAGTTTACGTGGCTTTTAAAGCTCATGATAAGCATTCGTTAGTAAAGATGGAAAAATCTGGCACCACTCTAGGTGAGGTACTTACAATCCAGGGAAAAATATTGAAATTTTCCACTGAAAGACTGCTGGTAACAAGTCACGAGCAGAAAGTCCTCATCACACCAATGAGAGCCGTAGATCTCAACAACAACTTCAAAGTAAACGCCATAGTGGCGGAAAAGCGTGGAATCTACGCAACATCGTACATTTTTGATCCCAAGTCACCCATTATAACAGGTCACAACGTTGCCTTCAAGAAAGTACAGATCATCCCCAACGGAGACTTCAGCTACGGTTCGTTCGAGCAGGTGACGAACTTTTTCGACAGGTCTCGCACCGTCAACGTGCTCGACTCGATGAATAAAACCGTCGTTGAGGACTACAAGGGATCCCCGGAAGAGAGGGACGAGCCCGGTACAGTTAACGGGACGTTTGTTCTGTACGATAAGTATGGGAGAAATGTCATTTCTGATTTTAGACCGTACGCTATAGATTCACAGCAAGTGGATTTTGTAGGATTTGAACGGTATGAGAATTTGAAATCACGTAAATGGAACATTGATGAAAGCAAAATACGGAGAAATAAATTTTCAGGAACTGGCAAGAGTTTTTACAGATTAGATTCAAAAGATCTTCAAGGAAGCTATACTTTGAAGGACTTTCAACAAGCCCATATTATCAGCTCTTGGATTCGCACAGAAAAAGGTTTGAAAATCAATTCTGAAACAGACATCCTCACAGTTCAGGTTGGAAGCAAGCCTATAAAAGCTCATGTCAGAGATCAAATCAACGACTGGTTCCACATTGAAGTGTTGATTAGTCCTGATAACAGCGCAAAATCAAATCAAAAGATCGTTATAACTTTCAAGAAAGGCTCTCACTCCTTTGTCGAAATCGATCATGTTCGACTTTCCCCGCTGGACTTTAGCTTCCGGGCGATCATCTTCGACGAGTTCCGTAACAACCCAATAGCGGTCCTCAGACATAACGGACGCACGGTCCAGTATCTGTACGATGACTACGGGCGCAAGATTGGGGAAGTTGATGAAAGGGGAAGCGTGACCAAGCTGGTGATCTACTCGAAACAACCTGCGCAGAATGATGTTTCGTCGATCGTCAACCTGCAACCTGTTTCCGGGTTTGTAGAGAGTATGTCCCCGTACACGGTTGGATTGATTTGGGATTTTAAGGGCAATTGGAGTTTCTCTCCCAAACGGGCTAGTATCGGATCTGGATCAGGAACAATGAAATACAAGCAGTCATTGACAGATTGCTCTAATATCGGTGTCCGATTGATGATCAATCGAGCTCAGGGTGGCACGCTGAAGATCAAATTTAGTAGCAGTGATCCCGGAATCGATGTATCCAGTCTGATGTCCGAAAATTATGGAGAGATAGCTGTCGCGAGGTACAAGAAGTTCTTCTCAGTTTGGATCGATGGACATTTGAAAAAGGAGGAGTTAAATCAGTGGAATCAATCTAAAGAGCTGAGTATCGAAGTGTCTGGGAAGGTTGACCTCTCGGATATAGTTGTCATGAAAGACGTGGATCTCATGATCGAATACAACAATGCCAAAGGACAACCGGTTCAGCAAATCAGTGTGGAAGATGATGACCACATTACCATGCGTGGATTTGTGTACGATGCCGTTCAACGAGAAAGTGTTGAGACTGTTTGGACTCGTCATAGAATTGATGTGCTGAGAGGAAAGGTCTTGGAATACAAACCTGATTATGTCGAACTAAAAAGTGGTAAAGTACTCGGATCCATAGTAACTAGCACAAAATCTGTATACCAAGATTACCCATTTACTATGATAAGCTACGTAGCATGTCCCTTGACCATTCGTCAAAAAATTGGTCTTCCAGGAAAGGAAAACAACATTGATTCAAACCGAGCAGTTACTTACAGCAGATCAACTAGCAATAACTTTCTCATGGTACTATTTCCCGCAATGGACGGATTCCGCTACGAAGAACAACATCTCCCAAATGGAGCAAACAATACGCAGGTATACGACAACCGAGATCGCAAGGTAGCGGAGTACGTCTCAGTGCCAAAGTACGACAACATTTTAACCACTTATCAGTACGATGAAGCCGGAAACGTCGTTGAAGTATTGCGGCCAAACTTCCATGAGGTGGTAAACACAAAGGCTAAAGCTCAGAAATTTGAGAACTTCTTAAAGCAATTGGATGCTTCGGGAAAAGTCAGCAGAACTAAGCAGAGAGAGCATAAGGAGTACAACACATTCAGGCAACTTACATTGAAGGTAACACCTGATGCTGGGTTGTACAGATTTCTGTACGATCACTTCCGTCAGCTGCGCTTTGTGGTTCATTACAAGAATGAAAAGGAAATCGATAAGGTGTTTTTCCACAAGTACAATCCGAGTGGTGAGATGTACGAGTTTGGAGTGTTGGACAGTGAAAAGAATCTAGAACAGTTAAAGACCCACGCTAATGATGTAACTTACCCAGTTCCAACAACTAACTTTATCCGCTTCGACTACGGTGACACGGACACGTACTCGTCGTACCGCAGCCGAAAGCAGTCTTCACTGAAGGTAGACAAGTTCGGGAGCACTAGCGAGACCGTGTACTTCAACGAGGACGGTAACGTACTGATGAGATCGTACGTCGATCCCGTGGACAGCACCAGGACCATGGACGTGGCGTTCAGCTACGAGCGAAACAATGTGAAGGAGATCATCTACCCAGTGAAGTATCAAGGCAAGAATTTGGTGGTCAGTTACACACATAATTACAAAGGACAGGTGATTGCTGTGGGGACACGAACTAAACCCCACCTGTTTGCAACCATCAAACATAATCCGCAAGGTAAGGCTGAAGAAATGTTGTACATGCCGGATGATACAAACAAATTTGCCGTGACATTTGCTTATAATGCAGCTGGAAACATGATCAGCATCGACAGCAGCTTTATTAAAGAGATTTTAGATTATAAAGCCGGTAAAGGGTACAATGCCAACAACGCAGGAGATGGATCAATTCTTCGAACGACTTTTGAGGCAAAATGGCACGATAAGTGTAACCGTAAGCAACTTAGGATCACAATTGGCGATATGTTGAAGCGGGGATTGAAATTTTCCATAGCAAAAAAATGTTTGGAAAAGCTCAAAGCGGCGAAATATTTGGATGATGCTTTAGTGCCAATAAAAACGTTGCGTAAACAAACCGAAAGTGACGCTTGCTTCAGTGGTACAACGTTCAATAAACTGTCCTCGATTCTTGTAGGTAAAGGATTCCCTGGAAAGTATGGGCACGCGTACGATTACGGAAGTCATGGCGAAATGACGATTGCCAAGTACTTCACAGGAAGCGAGGACCCTTCGGTTATAGTTCAAAACAATAAAATTACCATGATAGCTGACGCAAGTCCAGGTGACGTTGAGTCGTTCAATATTGATCCCAACGGCAATCACAAACTATTTTACACTGGAAACGTTCGACACGAGTTGACTTACAAAGAACATTCGAATCAAATTGGTACGGTGAAAGTAGGATCAAACCAGAAATCCCACAAGTTTGAACATAATTCTGATGGTAATGTATTCAGCGCGGAGTACAAGAACATTATTAGTCTGGAGTACGACCATGTTGTGGATCGAGTTTCGAAGATTACAATGAAGGATGGAACTACAATTGATCTCGGTTATGATATAAGGGGTGAAAGGACTTTTAAGAAGGTAACAACTCCGTCGGGAAAGATCATTGAAACGTATTACATACGGGATATTAAAGCACGTTGCTTGATGGACATGAAGCTTGTGTATCAAGATCGAAGCATGAAGAAACCACTGATCACGTTGACTACGTACATCCATGGTCCATTGGGATTGTTGGGATTCATCAGGAATAACGTTTTCTACAGTGTTATCGCTGATCACGAGGGATCTACCCGGTTGGTCGTGAAGAACGGTGAAGTGGTAGCTGCGTATGACTACCTTCCGTACGGTGGACGAATGCGGTTCTACAACTCGGATCCTGATGGTTACGTGGCCTTCCAGTACACGGGGCAGGAGTTTGACGAGGAGACGGGTCTGTATAACTACCACGCGAGGTTGTACGATCCGGAACTGGGCCGGTTCTACCAGACCGACCCCCAAGAAGAATTTCCGAGTCCGTACAAGTACGCTGGAAATTCTCCAGTGATGAATACCGATCCAGATGGAGAGTTGGCGTTCCTACTCGTATGTATTGTAGCAGCCGTGTTTGGTGCCTATTTGGCAGCGGCGGCTGTTAGCAATAGCTGGAATCCCGCAAAATGGAATTGGAGATCGGGTCATCTCTGGTTGGCACTATTTGGAGGAGCGTTAGCAGGGGCAATGCTTCCAATCGGTGGAGCAGCGACATTCTCAACTTTTGCCTCGATCGGAGGTGTCGTATTTGCGACAGCAGCTACGGCAACTATTGTGCTGGCCGGTGCATACCTGGGAATGGCTGGGGCAGCTAATGACTTCAACCCGGCAAATTGGGACTTTACCAGTCCGGCGCTTTACAGTGGAATGTTGAACGGAGCTTCCCTAGCGGTTAACATCCCTTCCGGAGTGGTTGGAGTTTCTCGAACTATGGCGACCTTTACCACGGCCAAAACCATGTACGGTGCGGCGATTGTTGGTGGTTCTTTACTTTTTGGGTACGGTTCAGCGGTATTTGCCAACAACATGACATGGAATCCGGCAAAGTGGGACTGGAATGCCCGGACTGTGTTTGCGCTTTTCGAAGGAGGTACGACGATCCTGATGGCGACTAGTGCCTTTGTAAAACGTGGCCCACAGAAGGCACTTTTGCCCAAAAAACCCGCGAGCATTTCAACGGCGCCTACCAAACGGTGGGTCAAGAAGTTTAAGCATAGCGAGTGTCGATTTGACGCGTACAACGATGGGATCGGAGATGAGCTAGGAAAGCTTCGCTACCAGCAAGTTATGACTGGTGTTAAGGGAAAGATGGGCCCGGTGAAACCACCTCCTGGGATGACCAAGGAGTTCATTGCCGGACTACCGACTGTCAAAACCCTCGGTGCAACGGCTGTTGTTTCGGCAATTATGCTTAGTGAAGATCTGTCCAAGTTCAAGGTTTACTTCACGAGGTTGGAATCAAACTCAACGAATGTCACAGAAACAAGTACAACTCCAAAGCAATTCTTAAGAGGCAAGAGATTCGCTGACTTTAACCCTGCTAGTCCCTCAAGCGGCACTAGAATGTTCGATAACATCAAAAAGTTCTTCCAGTTTAGAACAGATTTCTTAACTGACGACAAGTTAAACAAGGAATCTCCATCAACCGATGTCACAGAACATACCAAAAGACCAACCCCAAAACCAATCAAGATTCATTCCCTCACCAACTGCATCGCAATGAATCCGGATCGTTCGTTCTACGAGTGCTTCCAATCAACCGCCAAAGTGCTTCTTTTCGCCCAGAATCCATCACTGGAGCCCGGAAGTGGTCCCGAGCGCATAGACCGTTGTGTTCCGTTGCATTGGCACGGACAACCGTCGGTGGGCTGTCAAGGGCAGCAGTTTGGCTTCATCTACACGCCGTACGAAGCGACCAAGATGTTCAGCTTCCTCGACGGATGGTTGATGTTGGCACGAGTCGGGCTGCAGGTGGTTGAAAATTGGAGGCAGGTTGAGGAAAAGATGGAACGGGTTTGTTGGGATGAGGAAGACGTTGGAAAATATTATGGGCAATTGGGTGAAATAGAAGAAATTTTGAATCGAAATAAGAGGGGACCTTTCAAATGGGCCAAATTTCAACTAGAAGAGATGCGAACTGATTTGGAGGAGTTCAAGTCTAGAAGGAGCATAACGGCTTTGGCGAAAATGGTATTCGAGGAAAAGTTGGCTGCTCTAAGGGATGATTTAATTGAGCAAATTTCGTGCAGTTCGTAAATATAATTTGTTAGAAAAGTTAAAATTTTAAAATAAGCCAATGGTGTACCCGCCGTCGAGCAATTTTTGACAGTTCGCTCCATAAGAAATACATTATAGATAAAAGCAAAAACTGCTCGACGGCGGGTGCTCCATTCAAAATAAAATAGTTACATTGAATTAATTTTATA
Organism: Culex pipiens pallens; assembly: GCF_016801865.2. Lineage (NCBI taxonomy): Eukaryota > Metazoa > Arthropoda > Insecta > Diptera > Culicidae > Culex > Culex pipiens. The sequence goes on from NC_068938.1 coordinate 172,076,326, forward strand.
ATTTCATCCTTATCTTTATAACACAGTTCAAAAACTGATCAGAGAACCCAAAAGCGTTACTTTCGCTTAATAAGTTGAAAGAAATATAAAGATAAACAACAGTAAAAGTATAATTCAAAATAAGTGTAATATTATCTTGCTAAAAAGTAAATTTCCTTGTATTTCTTGGTCATGGTAGGGTAAGAATCTGCACAAAAAATGATATTATTTGTCAAATGTTGTTTCTTTTACAAAAATATGATGACACACCAATTACCAAGCACCACACTCATACCTACATTCTCCACTAGAACAAAAAACTTGTTCTAAAGTAAATTGATCAGAACACACTTAAATTTCTTTACTGAAAATGTCTTCAAAATTTACGGACAGTCGAAAAATAAACAATGATGTACTTTACTCTGTAAGAGTTCCTGTAAAATTATACCAAAAATGATATTTTACCAATGCTTCTACTCCAGTTCATTTTTTTATTTTACCGAATTCGGTGAATAATATATTTTTTTTGCAAACTTAGTGTTTTTTTTTGTTGCAAAATTGGGATATTTTTTGATTTGGATGAAAGTTTTTCAATACTGCCAAAGGAATTTTGACCAACATGTGCCATAACCTAAAATGAGATTTTTTAAAAAGGGTTATTTTGCGCATTTTTTTTTGGTGTGAAACGTTATATAAAAATAACGAAAAGTCCAAAGTTTTAGGGACCTGCTCCCTGAAATGTGTTTAGCTTGGCTCTGAACAAAAAAAAAAAACACCTTACTTTATGTTGACGTCTAGCTGAACATTCATAGAGGGTAGAAAGGAGCGTTCTTTAATTACGTAGCACTAAAAATGATTTTTGTTCCGCCCTCGTAACAAGATTTCCATACAAATAAAAAAAAGAGCGTACCACGGCCTTTAACCCCCTGCAACCATCTTCGTTACGTAATAAAAGAACGCTCCCAAATAACTTTTATCGGATTTCATTGTTCCACTCGAACCCAAAATACTATGCGTCTGCAGTATTGGAAACTATTTTTTGAATGGAAACGCATGGTACTTTAAGTACATTTGATGTAGCAAATTTCGATGAAGAGTTTAAAAAAATAAAATATAAATAGTCTAGCTATGATTGACTGTGCTTAAAGTTATTATTATAAAATTGCAAAATTGTGTTGTAAATAGGAGCGGCTGGGGCTGACTTTCTCTCAATGAGAATGTGTAGGAAACATAAATCTTGAAACTATGAACATAAACGAAAAATTAAAGTCGCTCGAGTCGGGGTTCGATCCCTCTTCCTTTGGATTGGTAAGCAATAATGCTAACCACTGTGCCATCGCGGCTTGGTGAGGTATGACTGGAATTAGGAATACTGTTACTACCAACTATATACATTTGACAAGGGTTCGGAAGTTCCGGTTGATGCAAACGTTCTTTAGGGCGGGCTTGTCGATAAACGCTGAGGTACCTTGCGCACGGTTAGCCTGCGTAGAAACGGGTCACCGAAGCTCGGCAGAGCTAACACTTTCCAAATGCCTGTGCGAGTTATTTGCAGAATGTAGATCTAAAAAATACATGAAAACAACTCAATTTGTAAGAAGCGACCACGTGGTCCTGTTTGATTGGTTACACACACACACACACACATTGCAAAATTGTGGTGTGAATTATACCAGACCTGTACACTCAGTGACTGTTCTTATACATCTGCGCAACTGTTTAAAAAGAGAAAAAATATTTGTACCGTTAGCTAAGGCGAATAGCACTATCTTAAATGATCAGAATTTTCAAGAGTTTATAAATAACTATTGTTAGGAGTGTTCCATCTTTATTCTATCTTCGATCAAATTATGAGCAATAAGATTTTAGAAAAAAGCTGAAAATTTAAAAGCATGTAAAAAACGGATTACAATCAAAATTTACTTAAATAGATCAGACCATTTTTCAAAACTCAACTCCTAAGGAGAGTGGTTAAATGAATCAAATCGTTCATCTAACAGTGTAATGTTACATTTTCGTTGGATACAACTTATTCATACAATGTTTCATTACAAATACTGGATGTGTTTGTTTTAGAAAACAAATACTTGCCTGGTGTTTGCATAATTTTTAATTGCTCAATACTGCAGCAATGGATATAAAAACCTGACGTATCGCAAGCTTTAATCAGAATCATTTCAAGATGGAAGGATTACACGTGAAATGGTTGAGCAGTAAATCACTAACAACGATTAAATTAAGTTCGGGTGAAGAATCTAACTCGGTGTCGACTGGGGATTGGACTTTTGTTCGTAGTGATACTAGTTTGGTGGCATTTACGAAAGATTCCGGTGGAAGTTTCAGAGTTACAAAACAGTACGACAATGTTTTCAATACACCGCACTACTATAGATTTTTTCCTTGGACTGTGTGTCAGATGAAAAGTGATGGAAAGTTTGTTCTGGTTGTGCGCGATCGAGAAGGAATGGCCTCGTACGAGTTGTTGGAGAAGGGAAAAGTGGAAATGCGGATTGGGATGGCTGATGTTGCAGCTGAGAAATTTGAAGAAGATACACCAGAAAACACTGTTATAATCATAAATCTGCAAAAATCCGACGGGATTTTGGTGAAAATCACTGAGTATGGAGTTCAGCAAATGTACAAGCTAAATCTAGCGACAAGGAATAAAATATTGGCCCAAGTAGGTACAGGAGACGAAACGAACTATTTGGAGGCTGCTGGAGCATCTGATTATCATTTTTTTCGTGTTGCGGGAAACAAGTTTATCGGGTATACTTTGAACAGCAATTTTGATGAAAATGAGTCTGTTATTGCGGACAAAATCGAAGTCCAGGTTCCGCTAAAGGTGTTGCAGGTATATGCTACAAAGCTGGAGTCACTAAACGTGTACTTGTTTGCCAGTACGCTTGGATTGTATGTTTACAAATTGGAGCAGAAACTATTGAAGCATGTTTGCTTCAATCAACATTTCTCAGCAAACGAAGGGTGGACTATGGATCACTGGAAAACCGTAAAGATTGTTCATGTCAACTCGTATCCTCACCTCGTATTTACCGGTCCTAAAGGGGTAGGAGTGTGCAGAATATCCGAAAGCTGTGAAAACGTCAGGATTCTTGATGCTGAGTTTCCTATCGAGCAAAGACACGGAACAGTTCTAGCAGCTAATTTGTTATCTGATGGAAAGTTGGAATTACTTAGTTTGAACAGTAACTCAATTGATTCTATCACGGTGAGTGTTAAGGAACCTGCCAAGACCGTTACAACAGCTGAAAAGCCAATCGTAATTCCCAACTATTCGTCCATGATCAGCCTCGATACCAGATTCCATTTAACTAACCAACCTCCGGTTAAACCGTCCCTCTGGCTCGGTGAAACACTGGACACCGCTTCGATCGCGGATGGGGTCGATCGGACCACGGGACAGCTGAGCTTCACCCTTCCAATCATCGATCTGCGCTCCAAGTTTGGCGTTCCGATTCGGCATACGTTCTACTTCAACCAACCGGAAGATGGCACCGGAGTGGACCCTGGAATGCTGGGAAAGTACTGGAGCCGATCGATGGACTTTATCTACGTGGACAGGAAGGACACGGTGTTTGAGGACGAATTTGAGTATTTTTTGGTCAGCGATGGGACGAAAGTGAAGTTGGAGTGGGTGAGGAGTGATGGTGGGAAGGAGGTGTTTAAATTTGAAGACACTGTTATGAAATATCACAAGAATGGTGATTCTGGCATGTGGGAAGTTATTACGAAGGATCTTGTATGCTGGTATGGGGAAAGTGAGAGTTCGATCCGCTGGACTCTGGGCTGGCCCAACTGGAATGGTAAAGGAGCTGATGAAGGAAGTGTTCTGAAACGTCCTCTGGAGTGGCATTTGAGCAGTGCGAAATCTGCTGTAGGGGATTCAGTGGTTCAATATGAGTATACAAGTGAAGTGGTCACTGTTAATGATAAGGTCCATTATACCAAAGATATAGTTTTGAAAACAATTGAAGACAAAGCAGCAGGCATTTCAATCAACTTTCACTATCAACTGATTGAAAAATCAAAAGAAACTGCAAGGGAAGCATCCAAATTGAATGTAGTATTCGAAGACACAAGGCAATTATCTGGATTCAATCTCGAAACAAATGACTTTATTCAGAATGTAACGATTCAATATTCAAGTGAAATGTTTCTCACAAAAATATCTGGTGATTCCAAAGATATAATAACATTTGTTTATAATAATTCAAAAGTGACAAAAATCAATCTTCCCTCAGGCGTAGACATTAATTACACTTATGAAACTCTTACTTTGAGCAAAGATCATTTAGCGAAGAAGTTTAAAGACACAACTATTTTATTTCCAGGACCATCTTATACTATTGTATCTCGTGTAGAGGGTAACAGTACCATAATTATTCAGCTCCTAGATGTAAATGCATCCGAGGACATGGCTATGGAAGTGACACTAAGCGTAAAGTTAACTGAAGATATTACAAATTTGAACGTATTGACCCAACAAAAATATTTTATTTTGAATGTAAAGTCCAAAAACAAAAACACTGTAGTAATTTACATGAAAAATGAAAATACTGGCAAATGGATGCAGAAGTTTATGCAAGACTATCAAGAATTTGGGAATGTGATTGCAACAGAAAACTATTGGATTATTATAGCTAAAAACAGGAACGGATTTATTCAACTGTTTTATTTTAAAATCGACTATACCAAGTTTCAATATACCATATATGATAAGGAATTGAGGACTCAATCAAGTTACGGCATAACATTTATTCACAAAGGTATAGTTTACTACTGCAATAATGGGGTGTACGTTTTGCGCCTTTTAAAGACGTTTCACGAAATTCAGATCAGTAAGGTAGATTATGTTTCAAGAATTAAGTCTACACTAGATCAACTTGATATTCCTTCATATCCGGATGAGAAACAGGAAAATGTTGAATGCTACAGACAAAGCTTGGAGAAGCAACTTTTAAACGATATAATCGTGTTTAAAAATATTGTTATCGTTAGGGAACTAATGCTGACAGGCCCTAAATTGGAAGCAGTTCTGAATATATTTACATTAGATGCCTATTATAAAGTGACTTCAATGTCTATAAAAATACCAGGAGGAATTGATTTGGAGGAGTGGAAATTGAGGTTATCTGTTAAACCTAACTATTACGAACATGATTTTATGTTTAAATTTGAACACAACAATTGGAAGTGGACACTAACAGTTAAAGAGCATACAACAAGCGAACCAAATCGAGAGAAGTTTGAAAGGTTCGTTTTGGGTTTTCTAAAGCTTCCTCTGGATTTTGAGCAGTTCAATTTATTCCAAGCTGGTGATGCAGTTATTTGCAATTCATACAAATTATTCTTCGATGGTCAAAGATTTAAAACGGAACCAATACCAGTCGAGGAGACCAAAATTAAGAAACTAAACCTACAAATTGCGAAGCGGATATGGATGAGGAAGGATTCAACCGATGGGGATGTACAGTTGATTGTTGAAAATGGCGTAACGAAGTCCCTGTTGGTTAGTAGATTAGACCATCTGATAGTCAAGCCACCAGTTTATGTTGCATTCAAAGTTGGTGAAATTCATTCGTTAGTCAAGTTGGAAAAGTCTGGTACCACAGTGAGTGAAATTCTCAATGTCCAGGGTCGCATTTTAAAGTTCTCCACTGAAAGATTACTTGTTACCACCTACAACGGGCATGTAATTATCACACCCATCAGAGCCATTGATATAAACAACAATTTTAAAGTAAACGTAATTGTGTCGGAACATCGAGGAATCTCCAAAGTATCGTACATTTATAACCCGGAGTCTTCCGTTGTAACCGGCAGCAATGTTGCCTTCAAGAGGGTGAAGATCATTCCCAATGGAGATTTCAACTATGGTTCGTTTGAGCAGGTGACGAACTTTAGTGACAGATCTCGAACAATAAACGTGCTTGACTCGAAAAACAAGACTGTTGTGAAGGATTATAAAGGAACGGAAAGTGAGAGAGACAAACCTAAGCCTGAAAATGGAACTTTTCTACTTTACGATAAGTATGGGAGAAATGTCATTTCTAACTTTAAACCTTATGCAATAGATTCACAGCAAGTAGATTTTATTGGCTTTGAATGGTATGAGAATTTAAAATCACTTAAATGGAACATTGATGAAGGCAAAATTCAGAGAAATAAATTTTCAGGAACTGGCAAGAGTTTTTACAAATTAGATTCAAAAGATCTTCAAGGGAGTTATACTTTAAAGGATTTTCAACAAACCCATATTATCAGCTCATGGATTCGTATAGGAAAAGGCCTGCAAATCAATTCCGAAACAGATATCCTCACAGTAACGGTTGGAAGCAAGCCTATAAAAGCTCATGTCAGAGATCAAATCAACGACTGGTTCCACATTGAAGTGTTGATTAGTCCTGATAACAGCGCAAAATCAAATCAAAAGATCGTAATAACTTTCAAGAAAGGCTCTCACTCCTACGTTGACATCGATCACGTTCGACTTTCCCCGCTAGACTTTAGCTTCCGGGCGATTATCTTCGACGAGTTCCGTAACAACCCAATAGCGGTCCTCAGACATAACGGACGTACAGTTCAGTATCTGTACGATAGCTACGGGCGCAAGATTGGGGAAGTTGATGAAAGGGGAAGCGTGACTAAGCTGGTGATCTATTCTAAACAACCTGCGCAGAATGATGTTTCGTCGATCGTCAACCTGCAACCTGTTTCCGGGTTTGTAGAGAGTATGTCCCCTTACACAGTTGGATTGATTTGGGATTTTGGGAATATACATAACTGGAGATTCTCTCCCAAACGTGTTAGTGTCGAATCTGGATCAGGGTCAATGAAATACAAGCAGTCGTTGACAGATTGCTCCAACATTGGTATCCGATTGATGATCAATCGAGCTCAGGGTGGCACGCTGAAGATCAAGTTCAGTAGCAGTGATTCTGGAATTGATGTATACAGTCTGATGCCCGAAAATTATGGAGAGATAGCTGTCGCGAGGTACAAGAAGTTCTTTTCAGTTTGGATCGATGGCCATTTGAAAAAGGAGGAGTTAAATCAGTGGATTCAATCTAAAGAGCTGCGTATCGAAGTGTCCGGGAAGGTTGACCTCTTGGATATAGTTGTCATGAAAGACGTGGATCTCATGATCGAATACAACAATGCCAAAGGACAACCGGTTCAGCAAATCAGTGTGGAAGATGATGACCACATTACCATGCGTGGATTTGTGTACGATGCAGTTCAACGAGAAAGTGTTTCAACTGTTTGGACTCGTCGTAAGATTGATGAGCTGAGAGGGAAGGTCTTGGAGTACAAGTCTGATTATATTGAGCTCAAAAGTGGTAAAGTATCCGGATCTATAATAGCTAGCACAAAACCTTTATACCAAGGCTATCCATTCACTATGACTGCTTATCTTGATTGCCCGTTGTCAATTCGACAAAAAGTGGGCATTCCAGGAAAGGAAAACAACATCGATTCACAACGAGCGGTAACATACAGCAAGTCAACCGACAACAACTTTCTCATGGTACTATTTCCCGCAATGGACGGGTACCGCTACGAAGAACAACATCTTCCGAATGGAGCAAACAACACGCAGGTATACGACAACCGAGATCGCAAGGTAGCGGAGTACGTCTCAGTGCCAAAGTACGACAACATTTTAACCACTTATCAGTACGATGAAGCCGGGAACGTGATTGAAGTATTACAACCTAACTTCCACCATGCTGTAGACACTCGTGCAAAAGCTGCCAAGTTTGGTGAGTTCTTGAATAGATTAGACGATGCAGGGAAATCCTTGCGTACTAAGCAAAGAGAACGCAAGCAGTTTGACTCACCTAAACGAATAACGCTGAAACAAACTCCTGATGCTGGGTTGTACAGATTTCTATATGATAACTTCCGTCATTTACGGTTTGTGGTTCATTACAAAACTGAAGATAACATTGACAAGGTATTTTTCCACAAATACACATCCAGTGGTGAAATGTTTGAGTTTGGAGTGTTGGACAACGAAAGGAATCTAGAACAGTTGAAAAAGTACGCAAACGATGCCGCTTATCCTCGAGTCAAAACTAACTACATCCGATTTGATTATGGTAACATTGACGTGAATTCAATGTACCGTAACAGGAAGCAGTCATCCCTGAAGGTGGATAACACTGGAAGCATTACTGAAACATTGTACTTTAATGGTGATGGTAATGTTCTGCTAAAATCGTACGTCAATCCTTTGAATGCCAACAGGACCATTGATGTTTCATTTGGTTATGAACGGAACAATGTTAAAGAAATCGTATACCCAGCAAAGTTTGAAGGTTCAAATTTGGTAGTTAGCTACACTTACAACTTCAAAGGACAGGTGATAGCTATTGGAACGCGAGCCAAACCACGATACTTTGCAGAGATTAAGCAAAACCCGTTCGGGAAGGTAGAAGAAATTTGGTACACACCAAAGGATAAACACAATTTCACCGTGAGATTACGGTATAACGCAGCGGGAAATATGGTCAGCATGGACAGTAAATTCTTGAAGGAAGATTTGGATTACGAAGCTGGCAAGGGATACAATGCCAACAATGCAGGAGATGGATCCATTCTTCGCACGACTTTTGAGGCAAAGTGGCATGACAAGTGTAACCGTAAGCTGCTTGGAATCTCGATTAGTGAGCTGATTAAGAGTGAATTGAAGTTCAGCGTTGCCAGCAAATGTATTGATGAGCTCAGGAAGAAAGGATATGTTGATGAAGCTTCAAGTCCATTCAAAACGATGCGTAAAGAGATAGCAGGAGATCCTTGCTTAAGTGGTTCAACATTCCGAAAATTGTCCTCCATTCTAATCGGGAAAGCATTCCCAAGGAAGTATGGCCACGCTTATGATTACGGAAGTCATGGGGAAATGACGGTTGCAAAGTATTTTGCGGGTAGTGAGGATCCGGCCGTGAATATTCTGGGCAATAGAATGACCATGATCGCTGACGCTTGTCCAGGTGACGTCGAGTCGTTCGACATTGATCCGAACGGTAATCACAAACTTCTTTACACAGGGAATGTACGACACAAGTTAACCTATAAAAAACATACGAATCAAATCGAAACAGTACAGCTGGGAGTTAACGGAAAAGCGTTTACTTTTGAACACAACTCCGAGGGGAACGTGATTAGCGCGGAGTACAAGAACATTATTAGTCTGGAGTACGACCATGTTGTGGATCGAGTTTCGAAGATTAAAATGAAGGATGGAACTACAATTGATCTCGGTTATGATATAAGGGGTGAACGGACGTTTAAGAAGGTAACGACTCCATCAGGTAAGATAACCGAAACGTATTACATACGGGATATGAAAGCACGTTGCTTGATGGACATGAGGCTTGTGTATCAAGATCGAAGCATGAAGAAACCACTGATCACGTTGACTACGTACATCCATGGTCCATTGGGATTGTTGGGATTCATCAGGAATAACGTATTCTACAGTGTTATCGCTGATCATGAGGGTTCTACCCGGTTGGTCGTGAAGAATGGTGAAGTGGTAGCTGCGTATGATTACCTCCCGTACGGTGGACGAATGCGGTTCTACAACTCCGATCCGGATGGTTATGTTGCATATCAGTACACGGGGCAGGAGTTTGACGAGGAGACGGGTCTGTACAACTACCACGCGAGGTTGTACGATCCGGAACTGGGCAGGTTCTATCAGACGGATCCCAAAGAGGAGTATCCGAGTCCGTATAAGTACGCAGGGAATTCGCCAGTAATGATGACCGATCCAGACGGTGAGCTGGCTTTAACTGTTGTATGCGTTATAACGGCTATCGTTGGAGCCTATTTGGCGGCATCGGCAAGCAGTAATAGCTGGGATCCTATCAAATGGAATTGGAAATCTGGTCAGCTGTGGTTGGCTATGATTGGAGGTACGTTCGCTGGAGCTATGCTTCCCATTGGAGCTGTAGAAACGTTTTCAATATTCGCCTCAATCGGTGGCACTTTGTTTGCTTCAGCAGCTACGGCTTCACTGATGATGGCAGGAACATATCTGGGAATGGCCGGGGCATCGAATGACTTCAATCCGGCAAACTGGGATTTATCGAGTCCAGCTCTGTACAGTGGAATGTTGAACGGAGCTTCGCTGGCGATTAACATTCCTTCTGGCGCTGTTGGTATTACACGAGCGATATCCACCGTTTCGACTTCAAAAACCGTATATGCAACGGCAATTTTCGGAACTTCACTTCTTTTCGGGTACGGTTCAGCGTTCCTTGAAAACGATATGACGTGGAATCCTGCTCAGTGGGATTGGAACGCTCAAACTGTGTTTGCACTGTTCGAAGGCGCATCGTTTGTCTTTATGGAAACGGGAGCCTTTATCAAACGTGGTCCTCAGAAAGCCCTGTTTAATCACAGATACCCCGGTATTTCGACCGCCCCATCCAAACGGTGGGTGAAAAGGTTCGAGCAGAGTGAATGTCAATATGAAGTGATTCAAAATGGGCTTCAAGATGAGATGTGTAAGATTCGTTGGAGGCAAATCCTGACCGGTTCTACGGATTCGATCAGTCCCGCGATTCCACCACCTGGACTGACCAAGCAGTTCATTGCTGGTTTGCCGGAGGTTAAAGAACTCAGTGCTACGGTAGTTATTCCGGACGTAATGCTAAAAGAAGAATATTCCATGTATAAAGTGTACTTTTCGAATCTCGAAACGATTCCATTGAATGCAACAATGGGAAGTAAATTTAATCGTCGTGTGAAGAGATTTAGTTCTGCAACTTCAGGTGGAGCCAGTTTGTTTGATAACATAAAAAGATTGTTCCAGTTTAGAGCAGATTTCTTACAAAACGACAAGGTAACCACGGAACATCCATCAACCGATGTCATAGAACATGTCAAAAGACCAACCCCAACACGAATCAAGCTTCATTCCCTTACCAACTGCATCGCAATGAATCCGGATCGTTCGTTCTACGAGTGCTTCCAATCAACCGCGAAGGTGCTTCTTTTCGCCCAGAACCCATCACTGGAGCCCGGAAGTGGTCCCACGCGCATAGACCGTTGTGTTCCGTTGCATTGGCACGGACAACCGTCGGTGGGCTGTCAAGGGCAGCAGTTTGGCTTCATCTACACGCCGTACGAAGCGACCAAGATGTTCAGCTTCCTCGACGGATGGTTGATGTTGGCACGTGTCGGGCTGCAGGTGGTTGAAAATTGGAGAAAGATTGAGGAAAAGATGGAACGGGTTTGTTGGGATGACGAAGACGTTGGAAAATTTGATGGACAATTGGGTGAAATAGAAGATATTTTGAATCGAAATAAGACGGGACCTTTCAAATGGGCCAAATTTCAACTAGAAGATATGCGAACTGATTTGAAGGAGTTCAAGTCTAGAAGGAACATAACGGGTTTGTCGAAAAAGGTATTCGAGGAAAAGTTGGCTGCTCTAAGGGATGATTTGTTAGAGGAAATAAAATATGATGCAGATAGAATACATTTGTAAACTTTTAGGTGTTAGTTAGTACTTTTATTGAATAATTGGTTATTTATTGCTGCGTTTACTGAATTATTAAATAAAAATGTCAAGCGTAGAAATTGTTTAGTTTTTATTCGTGTTTTGTTTTGTGAAATAAAACAGTCATATGCGCCCGAATGTTCTTGTCTGTCTTTGTTTATAATTATTACAATGTTTTAGAGAAATTATTGCTGATTTTTTCGAGACTGGGAAGTACACCGAAAGAATTATATTTTGTATTTGGGCCACGAAAAAAGTATACCGTCCTGTTTAGTTTTCACGAGTGCAAAAAATTTCGAAACCACACGCAGGTGCAAAAAGGGTATAAAGCGTTATCGTGTCGCTAATGGTGCTTTTCCTTCACACTTTTCCCTGGAAGAAAAAAATCTGTCTATCACTTATTCACTTCTTATTAGGGTGCTCCTCAGTCGAAATCAGTTTTTTCTGCTTTTTTTTTATTAATCTGTGCCAATTTTTAGCTAAATTTGTTTGTGTTTAGCCATTGACACTCGAGGTAACAAATTGCAAAAAGAGATTTTTATTTATGCTTGTCTGGTATTTTTTCTAGATCAAGCCGTACTGCTTTTTGTATGGATCAAATTTCATCATAGATTAACTAAGTCATCAAGTTGAGTTGGAAAAGACCCTCAGAATACCTAGGCACCCTATTGCCAAGTTCTGGCAGGGAAGGTTGCGGAATCCCCTTGGCACACGTCTCACACGGAAAAGGACACCTTGACAGGTCGTGAAGACGGAAATGAAACCACTTTTTCCCCTGTCCTTCCGTACTCCACCCTGTGATGAAGGCTGGAGACGGGCTCCGTAATTGACGCTGGACGGACGACGACGGCGCTGCCGAGTTATGTCAGCAATTTGTCTCGTTTATGCGAGAGCAGTATTATAATGAGAGAGAGAGAGCAAGACAGTGTACATTGTCAAGTGAGGGAAAATTAAGCCGAACTGGGGAGATGATCTTTTGACGGATGGGACACGTATGAGGGACTTCTCTGAGAAACTTGTTTTTGTGTCCACGTGATTGATGGATAGTCCCTAGTCCGATTCAGGTATTGTTTTAAATGTACCTTTTTGCCTTTCTTACAAAAGAAAGGTTTAAGGTTTGCTTTTGGAAAAACGCTTTTCTCAGAAATCTAAAAAAAATCGTGCGCGGCGAGGATTCGTCCCAGGAAAAAATCCTATTACTAAATTGAAGGTTTAGATGCGCTCTTTCGATTGAATTTTCGCCCGAAACCCGGAACTCAAAGTCTGATTTTTGAGAGCTTTTTCTACATGGCCGATGTCTGTATCCGCTCTTAAAAATTTGTGTCTTCCATCACTGGAAAACCGCTCGTAAAACCCACCATTTTTAAAAGCCAGATCTGTAGCCGTGGGGTCGGAGACGAACATTTTATTTTTCGATTCACAATTTTCGACCAGTAAATGTGGTCAAAGCCATTTTTAGAGGTATTTTTTGGACTATTTTACAGATAACACTATCAAATTTAAAGAATTCAGTTTCAAACAAAAAGCCATTCGAAAACATGCGCCATAAACTGTTTGGGCCCAAAATTTGAAGCTTTTCCAAAATGTATTTCCAGAGATATAGCGATTTTAGTGTTTTTCGTCTTATTTTTACCCTATTTCTTCCTAAGGGTATTTTAACCATTAGTGGACCCCCTAGTAGAGCCGAAGCACATTTTTCACAAATTTTCAATATTTTAAGCACTTTTTCATAACCCTTTGTACAAAACAATGAAAACTGAAGTCTTTTGAACAATTTTGACTATTTGTTTCATCAGTTTATTTGTTTTTGAGCAGAAAAATAGCCATTTGAAAAAAAAAGTTTTTTTGCCTGTTATGGACCCCCTTTTCCTATAGTGGACCCGGGTCCATAATCCGATTGTGGACCCGGGTCCACTATAGGCAAACTGTTATTTTTATACCAAATTTAACCGATATTTGATGTTTTGATGCATGGTGTAGGTCTAATGATAGATATAATGAATAAAAGATGGATTCTGCTCACTTTTTATCATAAACAAATATGTTTTGTTAACAAATTTGGCTTCAAACAACAAAAATACCAAACAGACATTTAAACACATTTATTTCCGAAAAAGATCAGAGAAAACGTTTCAAAAACCACTGTAAACATAAAATAATTAAAAAAAAGTAATTTTGATGCACATTTTTTCATATTAATTACATAAATGGTTGACCGAAACTAAACAATAGATTTGTTTACAGTTGCTGATAAAACCACGCATGTTTATTTAAAAAAAATGTTTTGCTATTGATTTATTATTATAAAATATCATTTCAAACTGCAATTCTGATGCTTCAGTTAAGTACAATGAACTATAGTTTTGATTAATTATACATTCTTACGGCTTCAGCATTTTTGGTACTTTTAACATGAAAACAGCTATATTTATAATCATAATTGAAAAAAATATGCGTTTAGGTTTATTACAAAAGCCATTTATTGTATGTTTAAGAGAAACTTTTGCTTAAATACACAGTTTTTTTCATTTTTGAAGGTTAAATTAACGGGGGTCCACTTTTGGAAAAGTTTGGATTTTCGTTGTCCTATATTGGACCCCCCTAATTTTTGCTAGAAAATGAGCAGTTCTTCGCTTTATTTTAGTAAAGTTCCTTGAACTTACATTATTTCGACTTGCTGAAGTTAAATAATCAGTCAAACAATGATTGGATAGTTAATTCAATCATAAAATATAAATGCAGTTTTGTTGTGAAAATGCTAGTGGCCATGGCTGATTTCAGATGTCGAACTTAAATCATTTATTTTGGTGGAAAGGACAATTAAATATCAGTCAACATTGGTTTAAATGATGCTGAACATGCCAAATAAAAGATTTGTAGACAATAACACGCTTGAAATTGTGATTTTAATGGAATTTTTCATCAAAAACCCTTCAGAGGGTCCACTATAGGAAAGGGGTCCACTAATGGATAACGTACCCTACTGAACATCAAATTCAAAGTCCCAGCCCATTCTCGATCGAAAGCTCGACAAGTCGTCAAGTCGAAGCTTCAACGCCAGCGCTTTTACGCTTGCGCGTTTTACGCTGCGCGTGAAAGTGTTCTTTCTGGCTTCTCATAATTGATTGACTAAGTGCAATAGCGATACATATTTTTTTAAGTTAATCATAGACTAACATTATAGACTGAGTACCCTTTATTTTTTTTCTAATAATGTCAATCCAATATGTTTTTCTTAATTAAATTTAAATGTCTTGCGACAAATAATGTACTTCTGAAATAAAAAAATGGCATTTGAGGTTTAGCCTTAAAAGATTCGAAGCTTTAGGTAAAATTCTTACTGGATGGTATCATTATGTTTTTGAAAAAATAATTGCACCAATATATTTCTCGGAGTTTCATCATTTTGTAAGAAAGGCTCTATTTCACCTCTGGTGATATTAAATTGGGTTTTTTTTTTATAAAATTTTAGGCCAAATTGAGTCAAGGACGCCATTTTGTGCAATTTTCAACTTTTGACCTTCACAGAACCCCAAAATTCGATTTTAATCCTGAGCTATTCAATAAAAACAGAAAAAAAACTCCGTGCATTGTTGTCACTCTTCATATGAAAGAAGTTTCAATCTGATCGTGCTATCTTGACACACCCTGAAAATTGCTGTAAGTGCGACAACTGGTCAAAGGGATTTCAGGTCAGAACGCGTTTGACACACGTACATGCCCGACTACCGTAAACATTTTTAATTATAACTCGGGACTCTGGCAACCAAGTTCAGCCAAACTTCGGGATAAAGTTATTGTTTACATTGCGTGCTCTATTTTTTGTTTATTCAAGGTCAAACATTAAAACGCGTTTCTCTTGGTACGACAAAAAGCGACGTGCGACAAGATAGCACGACAGTGTCGACACATTGATAATGATAAGAAGCATTGAAGCCAAACTCTTCCATATTGTAAGAACATCAATTTCATCCCTAGAGAATTACAAAACAATCCCGCCGAAATAATTAGGCACCCCCAGAGGACCCCACTGCTGAGCCTCCCCGGCTGTGATCCCGGAAAATATATGTGCACGGAATAAAGTTGTGATTATTTTAAATTTTTAATGAAGATATATGGGAAGCGGCAGTCTGTTTCGTGTTGCAAATGCCAACCGCGTTACCTCCGACAACAACAACAACTATCCAACCATCCGCTCATCTCACACATTATTTCATGTGATGTGGCCAACAACCGCAGCCACGGGGAAAGACGAGATAAAGCTGCCCCCACACACCCAAGGTGGTATAACCTATTGTTGATCGCTGTTAGTTTTGACGTTTCGGCTTTCGTAAAGTCTTCGTCAGGGTTTGAAATCGTTTTAATTTTAAAATTTTTGCTACATTTAGTTCCAAATGTACAGTTCTACCTTGTTAGTTGGACAATTGCCTGTTTCTCATGTTCTCACTTGTGTAGTGTATACGTGTGCAACTGTCTGTGTGTACGCCCTCTAGGGGGGAACAAGTGAAACGTAGCAGGATTAATGACTTAATGGAATTATGTTTTCCCTCCAGGAGCAAAGAAGATTTCCGCTAATAAATAGATAATGCACCCCGGCCATGCCCAGACGTGTATTGTTGCGAAATGAATTTTCCAACACTTTTCCGTGGGAAAACCCCCATGTTAAGGGTGGTGTGTGGGGTGGGGGCAACATTGCAAAGCCATTACGTTGCGGTGTCACGAAGAAGGCTGCTGCTGAAACTGTAATGTTACCGGTTGTTGTTGTTGTTGTTGTTGGGGCGCCCCAGAGATAATGCAAGATGAGTTGTGCGCGTCCCGTTCAAACGCTCCCAGAGTTCCCTGGAGTTTATTATAAGACGGGTGACTTGGTACGCCGAACACGCAACACCACCGGCCCCGTGCGGTGGTTGAATTAGTCGGAAGAATTATGTGCGATGTCGGTTGTCTGTTGGAGGTGAAGCTTTGGTATTGCAACTATTAGTTTTAAAGTAAATTAATTTTGTACATTTTAAACGAAGTATTGTCTTTGTCTATGTTTGTAGAAATTTAAACACAAAAACCAAGTAATATCCTAGGAAGCCATTTAAAAATCCTGTGAACCTTGAATTTTTTGTTAAATTCTTTAAAAATCGGAGTATTGAGCTAGCGTTTATGGAACCAAAAGCCTCAACTCAAAGCGATACTGTTTCCCACGATTTTTTTTTGCATGAACATCGAACAATCCTTCACCATCGTTCTCAAGAATCTCATTCCGACTCCGTTACGGATGCAAATTGAAACCAAACGCTTCATTAACTTGAATCACCATTGTCGTCGTACTTTTCACCGATTCAACGGACCAGTTTACAGCAACTCCACAAGGAGGACGACTCGGATGACTTGGACTTTCCCCACTGCAAAGCGAACCTAATCCGTAGCCCCAAACGCTCCAACTCGTCGTATGTGGGTACATCTCCGGAACGTGCCTGTTTCTGAGACAAATCCCTGTGGCGGGCGATGTTTTCACTTTGGTCCCGTGTCACAAAACAGATTTCTATTGATTGCTTTCTTCGTCGGAATCAATTGGACGAAGAATTGCAAATGGGGCACGTCCGTCGTCGTCGTCGGTTGTTGGTACATGACCCCTCGGGATGACGACGAGGAGCACGCTAACCAGGTAGTGATTAGTATCGGGCCAGTACGAGTTCCGCATTCCGGCTTCCGATTGGAACGATGTTGAGTGATTGCTGGTTTTGGGCCGGGCACGTGCAAGTAAATTGAAAATTGGTAAAGCTTCCTCGTACAAGGGAGGGGGGGGGGGAGGGGGTCTGCAGCAGCTTATTTTTTTCTTGGAAGTCATTTTAGATTGAGATTGGGTATTGTACTTGGAAGCGAAGTTTGCTCCTCTGACGGAACTGAGAGTGGTTGGTTGACTAATACGGTGACTTAAGGCCAGACAAGCATTTGCATAAACAAATCTAAATGAGCCACTTGAAATTCTGAAGTGATTACAGTATTGATTTACAACAAAGGGCAATTCCAGCCCAAAACAGGATTTTTCCCTTTCCGATTGCAATGATTTTGGTATTTTTTTACTCTACCCTTTCCAATTGCAATCAAAGTTTGTAGACATGTTTAAGCCTAGGATAACAAGCCATTTTTGTGTATATGGAGTAGGGTGACAATCAAAAATCGACCTCAGGGATACTCCCTGTTTCGATTCCTTTGGCAATAATAAGTAATTGTGAAAATTTTGAGCGAAATCGGTTAAGGTTTAAAGTCGCTATAGATTGTTAAAGTTGGTGAAAAAAAAATCTCTTCATACAAAAATGTCTTCTTTAAATTGCTAAGAATCTCACACTTGACAATGATCCGACACTTTTAACTACATAAAATTTTTAAAATTTGTGTGGAAATTTTGCTACGAGGGGCTGGGGGGGGAGGGAGTGGGTCCAAAATTTAATTTTATGCGTTACGAAATAAAAGAACGCTCCCTTCGAGAAGGGCGTTCCAAAAAAAAATATTTCGTAATTTAAGTATTGATGTATGTCTCGTATCAAATATTGGTCAAAGAAAAACTTGTAGGAAATTGGACGGGAATTCAGAAAAAAAAAACGCTTTAAGAAAAAAACACTTCCATGAGTTTTTATGTTTAAAAGTTAGTTTTGAAGGTGTACCCACCATTTTTTTTTTCGTTTAAAATGTTTGTGGAAATAGCCTAAAATGTCACAAGAAGACTCACGAAAATGCAGGATGGAGCAACTCCCCTAAAAAAATACAAAAATCATGTAATATAACCTGGGTGCAGAATAGTGGTTCGCAAAGCGGCCTCAATTTAGAACTGTCAAAGCGGAACCAATTTACTTTTGCAAAATGATACCAAGAAGTGGCAATTATTGCAATCAATCTATAATTTATTTTGTCAGGATTAAAAAATTTACTCCGATATTATCACTGCGCTTCAAAGATACATCATCTCGGAACTTCCATTCGGTTGTTATTCTGATTCGCAAAATTCCACCCACTTCTGACGCAATTTTTCGTCACGTGGTAAATAAAAAAGACCTCTTTAGGCCGCCCATCTTTTATTCTACGAACAAAAAATGCACGAAGCACTCAATTTTTCAGCGAAAACTTTAACATCAACAGATCCAAAATGTTTCAAAACAAGTCACTTCAGCAGCAAAAAATGTGTCACGCTTGAGCTTGAACAAAGCCTTCTAGTTTTTTTATGTTTACAGCTGTAGTGCAGTTGAAGTAGTGAGGAGCAGTTGGGAGCATTCAAAAATCACGTTATGCATTCTGTCTTTTCAGCACCCAGAATATAACTCTTTTTTTATGTGCTCAAAACGTCAAAATTTCCAAAAACAAAGTAAAAAAGTAAATCTGAAAAATGATTTTGACTAAAGTTCGTAAGATTGTAAAAATTGTGGTTTTCGTAAGAAAACCAGTCATTTTATATATTTTTAAAAAGGTACTTAAATGATCTTTCCAATGAATCCAACCCTAGTAACATTGTAGGTTTTATGCCGTATGAGGGTTTTCAGAACCACGATAAAACCTGTAAGTTGTTTAAAAATGTTACTAGAGAAGTGATTGAAAATCTGACAATTCTTTTATTAGTAATGAACACTTAAGTGTTATTTAAACACTTTTTGGAGGTCAGATCTCTGATATTTTGATGAAAACGTTGTCCGGATCTGTCATGTGACTAGAGCGTCCAATTTCCAACCAATTTCCCGAGAAATCCCGGGAAATCCCGCGAAATTCTAAATTTATTGAAAATTGTTCTGATCTTAACTCTGACTAATATTTGGAAACAAAATTGTATAGAACACTGACTTTAGAGGTTGAAATAAGTTCGAAGATCAAATAATAGCCTTACAGCATGTAAACAATCATACAAATACCAGTAAATGTATGATATTTTTATTTGATATCGTACAATAAATCAAAAAATGATCTCTAGTATTATCTATCAAAGTGTTTCGACAGTGTGATAAATGAATCCATACTTCACAATCATACAATTTCGTTTAAACTTGCCCTTGTGAACAGTTTGAGAAAGTGTGGTTTGACTCATAAATTGAAATAATAAAAAAATGAAGAAATTATGATTTTCATGATAAATAGTTTTCTTAAACAAGTCAGCTCTTGAACAAACTTGTAAAGCTTTTTAGTTTTTCCTAAAAATCTAACTTCTCGGTTTACTTTAAATAATTCGATGTTTTTAAATATTTGGAGCAAGTTTTTAAAAGATGTTTGCATCATTAGGCACCCCTCAAACAATACAAAGTAGTTTTTCAGAGATTTTTTTATGGTTTAATTATGCCATGTAGGTATCGGGTTTATAATTGACCTCGGTTGAAATTTATTTCACAGCAAAAAACATGATTTTAATTATACGATAAATTAACAGCATTTCACAATCAGTCATCCATTTTTCATATTTAATCCTCTTAAACCCATTGTTGCTTCAGTGCTCCATAACTCTTTTACTTCAAATTGTAATTTCTTGAATACTAGGTATAAAACGAATTGAAGTATTTCTATTTCACAAACCTATATGAAATATTTAATGATACTCCATACTATACATTAAATTTTCATCCTATTTGATCATGGTTAACAAAGACGTAAACAAAGGGGTATTATATTATTTTTTAATGGAACATCACATATTATTCTTTAAAAAGCTTACCAAAATTGTAGGTAATAATTTATTTTCAATAAGCTGGAATTATATAGAAATTAATTTAATTTATTATTATTTTCAGAGCATTTTCTAAAAAATAGTTCCAGAAAGTTGAGAAAATGTTACTTCCGCTTGAATTTCTGGAATTCTCGGGAAATTTCGAAATTCCCCGGGAAATAAGATTTTTTTTTTTGCGGGATATCGCGGGAATTTTTTTCCCGGGACGAGAAATTGGGCGCTCTACATGCGACACATCGTTGCATGAGTAATCGAAATACTTTTGCAGCGAGCCCAAAAGATTGAAGATCTGATAATCTTATCAAAAGTCATAAGCACTTTAGTTTTAAGAATTTTTCGAAACCGGGTCTCAGATATTTTGATAACAATATTGTCCAGATCTACTATGTGAACTATCGTTGGATAGGTTATCAAAATACCTTGTCGATGAGCTAGACGGATTGAAGATATGAAAACAAAAATAAATAAATAAAACTAAAACTAAATGAAACTATTTTGACTGAATGTACCACCAACCACCTAAAGTTGGATTAAGTAACGTTTTTTTCTCAAAATAATGACTTAAATTTTCTTTGAAATTTACATTTCAATCTTGTATCAAATTTAGCATTCATAATCCAACTTGTTAATCCCAAACCCAAGAACATAACGAGCAAGTCAAACCGAAATACGCACCAACTTTTCTTCCATCGCTTTCCTAGAGCAGAAAATGAGCAGTATCTCGCAGTGTGGAAATTAATATGTTTAATAATTAAAATTTCCCAATTAAAAACTTCCGCGCTCGCTTTCGCTCTCGCACTGCAATCGCTCACTCGTATCAAGTGCTCATCTTGAAAACTTGCTCGTTTGCTTCCCCTCAACCAGCAAAAGTAGTGCACGGGGAAGTTTTCTTTTTTCCTCCCTTCGAAATTAGAGCACGAGTCATGAATCCCAATTAACGACCAACTTTGCGTAGTTTCTTCTCACATACAGCAGAATGGGTGCCAAGAATTAGAGAGTTGAACTTGAACGGAGTGGAGTTTTGTTTGATGAATTATAGTGAAATTTCTCTGCCTTCGTCTGAGAAATGGTGGGAAATCTGCAGCAGGAAACCTTTTTATTCGGAAGTTTTTCTCCATTTTCACTTTCACCACACGAGGAATCCCAGCAAAACCAGCAGCAGTGGAATGTCTCCGGGGAGTGCAGACAATTCTGCGGTTCTTTCAATTTATCGTGAAAGTTTTCCGAGGGAAAAATTATGCTGATGCAGACTGATGAATAATGCATCGTCAGAAATGAGATTTCACACAGATACTTTTTGCGTAGCGCGAAAGTTAGCACTTTGTAATGGGACGTTTCGCAGATCTTGCGTTTCACTCGTCAAAGAAATTTTACTCACTAAAAAAATCTTGACGATTGAAGCTCTTTCCGTTTAATTGGATTCATTTGTCTTCCTGGCGGAATGATTTGCATCCAAAAGTGTGTTTGTGGTGTCCATCTTTCTCCATATGGCGGTTGACACGATGAGCTGTACATTGCGAAATCTCTCGCAGTTGGAAAGAAAAATCCAGCTCAAAGGACGAAATGGTGATCATCAGAGTTCATAAAAAGCAGCAACATTTTCTTAGTAGAGCAGTTCTCAAGGATTTCGGTCATTCGATTTTTTGTATTTTTTAATCCGACTGAAACTTTTTGGTGCCTTCGGTATGCCCAAAGAAGCCATTTTGCATCATTCGTTTGTCCATATTATTTTCCATACAAATTTGGCAGCTGTCCATACAAAATGATTTTAAAAAAAATCTGTATCTTTTGAAGGAATTTTTTCATCGATTTGGTGTCTTCGGCAAAGTTGTAGGTATGGATATGGACTACACTGGAAAAAAATGATACGCGGTAAAAAATGGTGATTTTATAGTGACAAAAAACTAAAACTTGATTTGCAAAAAACACTATTTTTATTGTTTTTTATTTTTTTATATGTTTTAGAGGAATCTAATCTAATGCCATTTTTTTAGAAATTTCCAGGTTGTGCAAAAAATCTTTGACCGAGTTATGAATTTTTGAATCAATACGGATTTTTTCAACAAAACGAAATATTAGTCGCAAAAATGTTTCAACTTCATTTTTCGATGTAAAACTAGGTAACTTTTTTGAAAATAGTCATATTTTTAATTTTTTAAAATTAGTGCACATGTTTACCCACTTTTGAAAAAAATATGTTTGAAAAGTGAGAAAATTCTCTATGTTTGGCTTTTTTGAACTTTGTTGATACGACCCTTAGTTGCTGAGATATTGCCATGCAAAAGTTTAAAAACAAGATTTTCAATGTTATAATATGAAACATTCGTGAAATTTTTCGATCTTTTTTAAAAAAATATATAAAACGCTCTTTTAAAATGTTAGTCTTGGTTTGAAAATTTGAAAATATTTTTTTCGAAAAGATCGGCTAATTTCAAAAGTTCATAAAAGCAACATATTGAGAATTTTCTCAGCTTCTTAAAAATATTCTTTTCAGAAGTGGGCAAACATGTGCACTAATTAAAAAAAATAAAAAACTATGACTATTTTCAAAAAAGTTACTCAAAAAATAGATTTAACTTGAAAACGGTGCACTTTATTAAAATTTCACTAAAGTACTTTTTGATTTCAAATTCGATTTTACATCGAAAAAAAAATTTTGCGGCTAATATTTCGATTTTTGAAAAAAAAAATGGTATTGATTCGAAAAATTATAACTCGGTCAAAGATTTTTTTGCCCATTCTGGAAATTTCTGAAAAGTTGGCATTTTATGTCCTCTAAAACATATCAGAAAATAAAAAAAATAAAAATAGTGTTTTTTTGCAAATCAATTGACAAAAAGTGAAATTAAAAATCATAAAAAAAATTTAAACCGTGTATAACTTTTTTTCAGTGTAGTCCATATCCATACCTACAACTTTGCCGAAGACACCAAATCGATCAAATAATTCCTTCAAAAGATACAGATTTTTGAATTTTTATATATCATTTTTGTATGGACAGCTGCCAAATTTGTATGAAAAATTATATGGACAAACTAATAATGCAAAATGGCTTCTTTGGGCATACCGAAGGCTCCAAAAAGTTCCAGCCGGATAAAAAAAAAAATACAATTAAATAAAAAAGACCGATTCCGTAGAGAACTGCTCAGTTGTAAAGCCTTGAACTCCTATGTAGGTTTTGTAAATAGGCCGTAACAACCTTTTGCGGAGGTCTTTTTGGGTTTGAAGAGGGGTTTGACGAGGTTCTGCGGATCTGGTTACAACTAAGTGGTTTTAATGTTGGTTTTGACTTATAAGTTTTATACCGGTTCTAACAGCTGTGATAAAGCCTAAAATGTTTTTTATCTGGACAGAATAAAAAAAAATAGTGTGATGACAAAAAAATGCTCTTTAATTACCCTGGATCACGAATTCCCTTGTTATTAACTCCTGCTCGGGATTGAATCGTTTAAACAAGTCTTCATATAATATTGGGTGCTGTCCATAAATGCAGTATCTTGAGAAGGAATTTAATGATTGATCTAGAAACTTGAGCAGGACTGTAGGTATAAATTAAGCCACTTTTGAAGAAAAATGTTATTAATAACTGAATGGAGTGAGTGAGCGTTCGCCGCGTTCGGATCGGTGTCCCCCGCGTCCGTTTTGTTTTGTAATTTTCGGAGGGATTTTTCGGTGTTCTGATGAGTGTTTTAGCTTGGTCGGTTCTGTTTCTCACGGGGAGCCGGGAGAGCTATCGGTTCAGGGTGACCTCCGCCGTAAAAATCCGGATTTTTTGGTACCGTTTGGTTCAGTTTGATCGGCGTCGTGTGATAGTGTTGGTGTTGGCAGTCAAAGAGCCGCAGTTTTCAGTGTGTGTGAACGCGGTTGGACGATGATTGTCGGTACAAGCAAAGCTGGTTGGCTGAGTGTGTGCGCGCGCAGAGGGCAGGAGAGCGAGAGAGTGAGCGACGACTTAGCGCTTCTGTGTGTTGTCCCTCAGATCAGGGCTTTGGTCGCGGATGACCTGTGTACGTGTGCGTGCCCGTGTGGCCACGCGTTCGGAGTCTTCGCGTGAAGTTTTGGAGGGAGAGAGAGGTGCCATTGATGCTGCTGTGTGCTCCGTCGTCATCATCATCAGCACAAACAACGCGTGTAGGCTGTCGGTGTGTTGGTGCTGCTTGCTGTTGGAGTGCGCGGTGAGTTCACGCTAACCATTCGATCTCAATTTTTGAGAAAAACGTCGCAAAAACGAGATCGATTCTGCCAACTCAATTTTTGCGATCAGTTTCTTTTGTTTACATTCGCAATTTTGAGTTGGCAAGAGCGAACTCAGCGTTGAGATGACTGTTAGCGGTTTTCAATCAGTCTTCTGCAGTTTGTCAGTGGTCGCTGTCAAGATCAAACCGCGTGGAAGTTTCGTCCTTGTTTATCAGAGAAATTTGTGAAATTGCGTGAATTAGTAGTCTGAAAATTGTACAGGTAAGCGATGAGCAAGTTTATATTAGTTTTCCTTTTTAGAAATATAAGTAAAAAGTAGTTTCTTGAGCAGCAAAGATGGTTTTAGATATTATTTTATAAAGTGAGGTTAGGTTTAGATTTTATCTGTCTTTTTTCCTCTACCAGCTTTCCAGCTCGTCCTCCCGGCAGCGGTTTGTGCGCGTCCCAGCCAGTCCGTGTTTCGGCAACTCGTCCTCGTTCCGGAAGGTGGGAAAGTCTCCCTCCCGGTAGTTGTTAGTACGCGTCCCAGCTGCGGCCCGCGTTTCTGCACCCAATCACGTTCCGGAGGGTTGTTTTCCCAGCAGTGATTTGTGCGCGTCCCAGCAGCGGCCCCGTTCCGGAGGGTCGTCCTTTCGGCAGCTGCCCGCGTTTTAGCAACTCGACCTCCCGGAAGTAGACTTGTCAATTATTTCATATTTCTTTCATGTAAAATAGTAAAAAAATATCTTAAAATAAAGAGAAACTTTTCAATTTTCATTTATTCTACATTATTTGATCAGAAAAGAGCTTCCGGAACCGATTTCCGCATTCCCGGCGATTTCCACCCTACCCAACCCATCTCAACGTTGAGATCGCCTTCTGGATCTCAAAATTGAGATCAAGTTGCTCATCTCAACGTTGAGTGGTTTCACTTTTAGCCGGTTTGCGACATCCATCTCAAAATTGAGATCATCTGGTTAGCGTGTTCGCTCCATGTTGAGCCCACAGTAGAAAGAGAGAAGATTCTTATATTACGTAACGCAGTTCTTATATTACGTAACGCAGTTGGGGGAGAGGGTGATCGGATGCCGTGTTACGCTCCATACAACGATTTTTTTGCGTTACGTAATAAAAGAACGCTCCCTATGCTGCTGAGATAGTTTTTGTGTTGGTGTTTTTTTTTATGCAGGGATGCCAAAACGGAGCATTTATCTTCATTATAAACCGTGAAAGTTCATATCGTGCTTAGTTTTTTTTCTTGAACATTTATTTATTTGAAACAACGCCTTATTTAATTTAATACAATCACGATAATTTCGACTCGCAATAGGAACAACAACATGAACTTTACCGTTTAATTTTTATTTTTTGCATATTGGTTATTCTTGACGCATCATAGTTTGTTTATTTATTTTATTAATTCAGGCATCAAATGTCAGAAATTAGCCTGACTTAACGCGTATTTTGAAATTGAAATGAGACCAACCAAAATAATTTTCACACAACTTTTAACTGTGATTCAGTCTTTCCACAGCCGGCTGTCTAAGACTGATTCGATTCTAAATCAACAATATTTTAATACCTAGACAGAAATTTTCTAAACTTTTGCATTTTACACTAGCCGATTCTCACAGATGCCGAAGCTGAAAACTTAGTGAGGACTTTCCATTGTTATTGTATTTATTTAAAAATATTAAATATGCTGATTAATCCCATCACACAAAAAAGTTGAAATACTAACTAATTATGCTTTTCAAATCGGTCGTTTTAATTTAATTTCTAACTCCTACATTTAAATAAAACAAATAAATAATTGACGTTCTCTCCGCATCGCTGTAAGAGTTTAAAATCAAGATTCCAATTATGCTTTAAATCATTTATAACCTCGAATTTCGCTTAAACACTCAATAATTTAAAAAATATAAAAAAGTTAAACTTCTCTTTACTCTTACAGTCGGTAGCATGAGTTTAAAAGCAGACATAATAAAAATGTGTTTAATCAGCATTGCTTTTACAAGAGTAAATGGTCAGTTTAGTCAGTCTACAGTCAATTTAATCAAGCACGGCTTCGTCGCGTTGTATCTGCCGTGACCTAAAATATAAAAAAAATAAATCATGCATCCTTTACACTATACAGTAACAAGTATATGTTTAATAATAAAAAAAACTAACTCTACTTGATTCGCCCGCAACGCCTTTCGGGTGTATCCTAGGGTTTTACCTCTCTTACTAACATTGAGTCCAAAACCACCCTACAAACATCTATACCACTAAGGTGTCGTAGGGATCCTTGCGCACTTTAGATAGGTGTTTACTAACATTCCTTCCGCTCCCCAAAGGATAGCTTGGACCCGGCGAGGACCCCCTTATGCCCTGGGCTGTATTACACACTCATCAAAAGATGAAGACATGGTATCTCCCGTGTTGGATTATTGTTCCGGATGAGGGTCTAACACAACCAGACCAAACAGTGGGATAAGCGTTGTGGAGCCATCCGTGGATAGGGCGTCCTAAAATGCTAATGCTAATGCTAATGCTAAATGTTATTAATAACTCTGTAACCCATTATTTCGAAGATGTAACAAATTGTGTTGATTGGCGTTCACTTCAATATTGAACAAAAAAATAAAAACAAAACTCGCATGGTTTTGAAATTGACTAATTCCTTCATGGATTAATACAGTTTTTTGTCGTTTTTAAGAGCATTAGCATTTTAAAATAACATTGCTGTAAGATTGACATTTTTTTAAAACTTGTAATCTGGTATGGATTCGCTGTACCAAATCAAAAACCAACAAAGCAACGCAGCTTCATCATCGTGTCCACCCGAAATCCCATTCATCATTGTCAACGAATTTTCAATTTAGACCGACCCACTTTTTTGTCTTCCACCAATCTTGATACTACACTCGTTGATAACACTGTTGATATATTTTGTCAAGATATTTTCAATAAAAGTAGTTATTATTTTGGTGACATTTTATTTTCAGTTTGAAAAAAAAAGTGAGATTCTCCAAAGTTGTTGAAAGCAACAATTATTTTTTTCAGTGTCCATCCAGAAATCACACAACATGTTGCACCGGTTCTTTTTTTGTGTGTGTTTTCCCGGAACTGGTCACCGTCCAGTGTTCACGGGAAAAAAGGTGTGCGTTTTTTTCTGCTCCGTACCAGCACCGTCGACCCAACAACCAAACCTTCATTTCACATTCATAAACGTGGCGTGTCATCGCGGTTCAGGATTTGTGAATTTTCCGCACTCGGTGTGCGGCACCACACGTCCTGCTTGTACCTGCTGGACATCTGGACAGAGTTGGTCATGGTACAAAAAGTGGCTCGACACACGACGTGGTGGTTGTGGGACTTGCCAACGTGATTAGCAAAGGTTTTGATGTATGACAAGAAGGGGTTTGACGACGCGGCATGCAATCATTTTTGTTCATTTCTGTGATGTGTGTCCCAGGTTGGGTGCAGAAAAAGTGCTTTCATTCTGAGATTTGAATTACAAGTTTGGATTAGGAACAAAGTTATGAGACAATGACGGGGGAAAATATGTGAGTATTCAAGCTATAGTTTTTCGTACACAAAATCTACAAATTTGTAAATTGTTTTGAAGTCTGGCTTTTATTTATATTTCAGATATTAAATTGTGTTTCTATTTCAATCTAGCCAAAATAAACACAACTGGATTATGATTTTAAAATCTTCCACAAATGGCAGCTAACCACAATCTTCCAACTGTTTTACCACAACTACAGAGTTCTCAAGAAACTCGCCACTAATCCACACCCACAAATTGCTGCGTGCTATCCCAATTCCTCCAACCCCCGAACCCAACTACCGCGGTGAATGGCCTACGAACTTTTGTCCCAACAACAAGGCGCGCGAAAAAGGACCACCCCCACCCAGGTTGTCCCGCTGTCAACCGCACTAATCAGGCCCATTAAGTAGGCAAATTTTATGATTTAATACACCGCAGAGGCGAACTCCTCCGCGAGTCCCACTCCACCGCCTGCGAAACCAAGGACCAACTTTTATTACGTGTGGTTTTTAGATAAACCACCAAACTGATGCAGACTCTCGCAGCGAACCAGTGACGTCTAGCGGAGGTACGACTTTTGGCAATTGGGGGTTAATAGTGAAGAAATTACGCAGAATTTAGGTTATTTTCAACACTTGGAACTCATAAAAATGCTTCAAAAATCGCTGATTAGGTGAAGTTTTGAAATAGGTCGACCTTTTGTCGACGTCACCGCAACGGTTAGGGGTTGAGCTAAGGTTAGGTCGTCGCTGTCGTGCTAACTTGTCGCACGTGCATTTTGGGCCAAATTGAGTTAAGAACGCCATTTTGTGCAGCTCACAATGCCTCACCTTTTGACCTTCACATATCCCCAAAATTTGCTTTCAATCCTGAGATATTCAATAATAACCGAAAATACTCCGTGCATTTTTGTCACTTTTCATATGGAAGAATTTTCAATCTTGTCTTGCTATCTTCACACACCCTGAAAATTGATGTCAATGCGACAACTGGCCAAAGGGATTTCAGGTCAGAACGCGTTTGACACACGTACATGCCTGACTACCGTAAACATTTGTAATTATAACTCGGGACTCCAGCAACCAAATTCAACAAAACTTAAGAACAATGCATAGAATGGTCAACGAAACAAAACGTGTTTGTTATTGTTTACATTGTTTACAAACATTAAAACGCGTTTTTATCTTAACGTCAAAAAGTGACGTGCGACAAGTTAGCAAGCCAGCGTCGAGGTCATAAATATGCAAAAGCTCACGTGTATTTGTGTTTGTTTGTTTGTGCGTGTTTATGTTTAGAAGCTTCCTGCTTTCTTCGCACGAGCGCCTCGCTAGTGTGTGTGTGTGTGCATAATGAGAATAAAAGCTGAGCACATGATAATAATGTTTCATAATTTTTGGTTAAGCAGCGTGTGTGAGCAGCGGCCAAAATGGCAAAGCCATGTAAGCCAAGATGTGTCCCCGTGGAGCTGTTTGGAACCGGTTATGCCAAAGGAAGGAGGAAGTGAACTTCCGAAGACCCATTTTGGATAGCCGCCTATACTATACTATATAATAACATCCGGAGTAGTGGTAGTAGTGGTGGTCGGTAGTGTGTGTTGGTGATGATGTTATCAAGTGCTGCACAAACCCGGATTACACCGGCACTAATTAACACTAGGATTATCGCTGGTTCATGGCCTATCAGTGGGGGACGTGCAACGGATTTGGCCAAGATTCGGTCAACCGGGCGAGCTTAATGAGATGAACTAACGAACGGCCCCGGCCACATTATCCGTTGTGGAAGATATTATGGGCCAGGCTTAACTGTCGGGTTTTACGCGTGGTCGTGAGGGGTTGAAATATCCGGTTTCCTCTGAAAACTTGAGCAATATTGTAAAGTCCTTATTGGGCATGTGGCATAGATATCAGATATCATTGAAAAGGTCCCTCGACTCAAAGTTGGTCGAATAAATTACATTTTTGCCTTCCCTTTAAAATCACTCGAAATATGAACTCCTTCAAGAATAAAAATCGACTGGCTGAAAGGACTTTGGCTGGATTTGTTTCGTTCGGTCCGGTGTTGGGTCCCATAAGTCCCATAAGTCCCTAGATCAAAAACTTTGACTTCCGACCTCTTGC
The DNA here is from genome assembly GCF_016801865.2 of Culex pipiens pallens. Taxonomy (NCBI): domain Eukaryota; kingdom Metazoa; phylum Arthropoda; class Insecta; order Diptera; family Culicidae; genus Culex; species Culex pipiens. The sequence continues at coordinate 172,106,361 of NC_068938.1, forward strand.
GGAAATAATTGAAATCAGCCTATATAATGCTTTTGAAAGGCTTTTTTCAGCATAAATTCAGCTGTAATGTAATCAGCATGCTTTTGCAATACATTTTTTAAGTAACACCCAATAAGCCTGTAATTGTCAACTGAAAATAACTCGGAAACAAAAAAATAACCTAGAAGTAGCTATAACTTCAAAACAGTACATTTTATCATAAAAACTAACTCAATCCACCAATGTGGTTAAACCCTTCCTCACTCTTTACCAACAATTGGTGATATAATGGGTTTGGACACAAATTTAATCTACTTTTTTTAGATCCCGAATAAATAAATAAACAAATATCACTTATGTGGCCATATCTCGAGACAGGGTTGCCAGATCTTCAATGTTTTGGACTCGTTGGAAAGGTCTCTCGATTACCTAACCAACGTCAGATGATGGATCCGGACATAGTTTACATACATATAAGTGAGTTCCGGATATATGCAAAACACCATTTTATACATAAGTTTTGAATTACTTATCGAAACTTCTTAAAAATCTATAGGTACGAATGGGACCCTAACCAAAAGGGTCTTTTCGATTGCAAATTTAATTTAACTGAGCAGTTCTCTAGGATTTCGGTCATTCGATTTTTTTTGTATTTTTTAATCCGACTGAAACTTTTTTGGTGCCTTCGGTATGCCCAAAGAAGCCATTTTGCATCATTAGTTTGTCCATATAATTTTCCATACAAATTTCGCAGCTGTCCATACAAAAGTGATGTATGAAAATTCAAAAATCTGTATCTTTTGAAGGAATTTTTTGATCGATTTGGTGTCTTCGGCAAAGTTGTAGGTATGGATACGGACTACACTGGAAAAAAATGATACACGGTAAAAAAAATTGGTGATTTTTTTATTTAACTTTTTATCACTAAAACTTGATTTGCAAAAAAACACTATTTTAATTTTTTTTATTTTTTGATATGCTTTAGAGGACATAAAATGCCAACTTTTCAGAAATTTCCAGGTTGTGCAAAAAATCAGTGACCGAATTATGAATTTTTTAATCAATACTGATTTTTTCAAAAAATCGAAATATTGGTCACAAAATTTTTTCAACTTTATATTTCGATGTAAAATCAAATTTGCAATCAAAAAGTACTTTAGTAAAATTTTGATAAAGTGCACCGTTTTCAAGTTATAGCCATATTTATGTATCTTTTTTCAAAATAGTCGCAGTTTTTCATTTTTTTAAATAAGTGCACATGTTTGCCCACTTTCGATTTTTTTTTTTTGAAAAGCTGAGAAAATTCTCTATATTTTGCTTCTTCGGACTTTGTTGATACAACCTTTAGTTGCTGAGATATTGCAATGCAAAGGTTTAAAAACAGGAAAATTGATGTTTTCTAAGTCTCACCCAAACAGCCCACCATTTTTCAATGACGATATCTCAGCAACTAATGGTCCGATTTTCAATGTTAAAATATGAAACATTTGTGAAATTTTCCGATGTTTTCGAAAACAATATTTTCAAAATTTTCAAATCAAGACTAACATTTTTAAAGGACGTAAAATTAAGTTTTTGGCCCTTTTAAAATGTTAGTCTTGATTTGAAAATTTTGAAAATATTGTTTTCGAAAAGATCGGAAAATTTCACAGAATTTCATACATTACATACCCATTTTGTATGACCATACCCAAAATTATATGGAAACTTGTGATGTAAAACTAATGATGCAAAATTGCTTCTTTTGACATAGGAAAAGCAGTCAAAATGCAAATCCACATAAATAAAAAATGAAAATTAAAAAATCACAATAAATTGCGAAATCATAGAGAACTTCTCAGGAGTAATTCTCTATGTTTCGATCAGTCAACTTTTCTTTATTTTTTTTTATTTGACGATACTTTGTCCATAAATTCCTTCCTATCCATACAATAGTGCTATGAACAATGTTGAACATATTGGAAAACCTTTATATTAAGGGGTTTTCTGATAACTTCGAATAAGTAATAAAACATGTTAATATTCTACCAAAACATGTTTTTCAGAAAAAACTCGATTTTCACCTTAATTTTTTTACTCCTTAATTTCCTGTCTTTTTCACACTTACTACCAGTCTTTGTGAGGGGATACTGAGCTCGATTTGCTCTCCAGTAGTTAGAATCAAAGCCGGGAATTGGGGAGGGAGCATCAGGGCAGTGGACAGTATGCTGTAGAGGCGGAGACTGGATGTAGATAGTGGAAGACCAGAACTACGTCACAAGGGGAAAATAGTGTATTAATTGAACAATTCTTAAGGATTGTCTAATTACTGCACTTATTGACTTCTGTCAGTTTCCAGCTGTCTGCCGCGCCCTTTTAGGCCCCCAACAGGGTGCGAGCCCTGTTTTTCAGCTTTGTCAGACTTTTTTCGGAGTTATTGGAGGTTACTGTCGGAAGGAGATTCTCTTCCCCTGAGGACACCGTGAGTGATTTTGCTTGTTCGCGTCCAACCATCCCCTTTGGCCCTTCATACGGCAGTAATTTTAAGTCTGAGCCACTGTAATTCTAGGCAACCGCTACATAGGTCATCCTTGTGGCCCTGTTGGTTATCCCATCAAATCAAATCAAATCAAATCAAAATTTACCTGAAAATGAAAAAATCAAGCATTAAAATTCATAAAAAAACACGGAAAATTAATGAGATGAGTCACCAAAAAAAAAGAAATCCTGGTTTTGGTTTAAGATTAGAATTCAATTGTTTTGTGGTTTTTTGGAATTATCTCGAGACTAAATGGCATCAAGTCGTTAATTTACGTTTCCAAGCGGAAAACATGGATTGACAAAGATTTCGCTTGAGGCCACATATTTTTAAAGCCTGTTTTCGTATTAAATTTTTGTTTGTGTTGATTTTTAATCAAAACATTCCTCGTCTTCCAAACTCTCTCTTGTCAATTCGGGACAACAAAAATCAACCTTCGAAGCCGAAGTTGCCTCCTTCAAAAGGACATCCCGATGGTAATCGTCCCACACAAAAAAAAGCACGGCGTGGGATTTCTCATTCGTTCGAGACAAGATTTGATCCCTTTTTTTGTTGAAGGAAACGATTTTCCCGACCATGGACATGTGATATGCTAATACGAGCGCGGCTCGAACCCAGCATTTCCCACGAGAGTAATCGCCCTTCTTCGGACGGGGGGATAAACTGGTGTTTATGGTGGTATTTTAAAAAGTGATTTTCCCACAGACGATTTGAGCCTGGGTTAAGGAGCGAACAGAGAAAAAAGAAGGGATTTGAGTTTGGGTTTGGTTGGGGTGTTCCGAGGGAAAGCAAAATCAGAGATTTCACGAGCAGCACAAATGGTTATTCGATTTGGATGGGTAATATTTGGATGAAAATATTGGATTCTCGCGAAGCTCTAAAAAGCAGGTGGAAAAAGCTCACGAATTTATTGAGTTATCTCCTTTTTCAATATTCAAACACTTTTTTCTCCTCTGGTCAAACTAACAAGCATCTTTTCAAAATAGTATTTGTCTCCAGCAAAGGTGCCTTTTGCTTTTCCCCAACCTCCTTTGATATTGCAAAGTCTCAACGCACCATTTTCGACACCATCCAAGTTCTCGTAAAGTTCTTTTTCAAATTAGCAGTCAGGTAGGCCATGAAGTTAGTGTCAGTAGTCTGACAATTTTGGGATAGTTTTTTGAAAAGGTATTTACAGTGGAAACTTTTTTTTTTACAAAATTAACATTAGGCTGATTGCAAAAACATATTTTTGGAGCAGTTTTCAACAAATTTGGATTAGTTTTACCGGTTTTACCTAATATTATTGTACAGTTTTCTTTTGTTTTTCAGAAATTAATGTATCAAGCATCTGCAAAATGAAAAATTTCATGAGACATGGTTCAATTTATATCAAATTTTGTTTTTTTTTTTATCAATTTCACTCAAATAGGTTACCTGTACCTCATACATTTGCCAAAGGAAAATCTTCGCTCCCATAAAGTAGGCAAACAGATGTAAAAAGGAAGCGTGCTGAAATTAAAACCGTACAAAACGACAAAAACAGTGAAACGCAATGAAAATACGAGACAAGCAAAAAGTAAAAAAAAAACAAACCAAACTCGGCAGACACCGCCGCCACGCCAAGCTAAAGCAAACGAATACACCTTTCAGCAATACCAACTTTGCAATCTCTCCCGAGACATAAAGTTGGAAGATTTGCACCTGCCCAGACGCACATCTTCCCAGGTAAAGCGACAAAATAAACAATCCGCAGTTGGATAAATTTGGCTGCCTTATTGCGTGTAAACTTTGGGCTGCCGTTTGTGGCACCCTGCCCGTCCCATGCCCTACCTTGAACTCTGGGCGAAAGTGACTTCCCAGATTCATAAATTGTACATTTCAACGGGGTTCACTTGCCGACAAAAAGATTGCGCAAAGTGGTTTGGAAAGTTCTGGGGAGAAACGAACCTTACGAAGTATCAAGCGTCTCCATAAATTCAATAGAGTGATATATGTAGAGTTTTATCTTGTTTATTTAGTTATGCCTTTATAAATGAAATGTATATTACATTTATCAATTTTAATTGTAGATGATTTATGAAGAAAAAAAACCAAAACTTTCAATTTTTATGGAGTTTTTTCTTTTGTCCAGCATGATTTTTTCCATAAATTTTATTCTGAGATAGATTAAATTATTATTTTCTCACTTTATGTTTTTATATATGGGTTATTCCAGGTCAACTGAGTACACTTTTGGACTCGACCTTCACCGATTTGGACCAAACTTGGAGGGAACCGTTCATCTATCGAAACTTAACAGAAATCCCAAGTTTGATGCTGATTGGACCATCCCTCTATTTTGGCACCACCCTCTTTTTTAACGATTTTCTAAAATCTTTTTTTTTTCTTTTAATCATAACTAGGGTTAGTGAAATTTCACGATTTCGCGGACAGCGTGAAATCCGCGAAATTAGTCTTTTTCCGCGAAATCCCGTGAAATTTTATGTTTGTGTGAAACTGTAACGATTTATCTCAAAATATTTTATTATACTTAAATAGGAATAAACATAATTTTAAGAACTACTGTAGAATTGAGCGAGCGAATACCCTTGTTCAATTACTAATTTCGATGAATTTATAAAAAAATTCAAATCATTTTCAATATTTCATCCATAAAGACTATTTCTGTAAATTTTATAAGTTTTCAATTGAAAAGCTTTATATGAACCATTTGAAGAATTGTTTAGATTTTTCAGTTTATTAGAAACAAACAAAATATAGTAATATTTTTTCGATTTAGTAAAATTTTACTACAATTTTATTTAAAATGTAAAATTTCATAAAAACATTAGAAGAAATAAGCTTTGTTTTATCCAAAATTATAGGAAGAGTATTTTTTATTTTTGAAAGCATTTCAGATTTTTTTTCGAAGCCCTGTTTAATTTTAACGATATTTGATTATTTTGGTGGATAATTCCCGTGAAAGTTCAATATGCCACCTGTTATTTGTTTTCTGTTCTCATTTACAAATTATATTTTTTTGCCTATTGATGTTAAATTTAGTTTTTGAAGAGAGAGATGAAATCCTTAAAAATTATTTTGAATGGGCTGAATGTCGCAGAAAATTCAAACTATTTTACTCATTTTGGCTGGACAAGATTGTTGAATCTTGCTGTGATATGAAATTCAATAAACTGTAAACTGATAAAACAGAAGCAAATCAGCGAAAACGTTTTTGCTTTATTAGTCGAATATTAAAAAAGTAGTTCATTAAATGACATTTTGTTTTAAAATTTAAATAAAGCTCATCTATTGACCAGGTGGAAATATTTTTGAAAATTACTAATTTTTTTTTGTGTCAGGTTCAAATTTAGTGAAGATTTATTTAGTTTATTGAATGAAGTATAAATAGTAATTTCTGTGATTAAAACAAAAGATTTTCAGAGTTATTTTAGCATTTTTCACGTTCCGCGAAATTTGCGTGAAATTTAGTGTTTTGAAATCGAGGTCCCCGTGAAATTAGCTATTTTCGAGCGTGAAAAATCACTAAGCCTCATAACTTTGCGACTATTTGAGCAAAAGAATTTCTACAGGTTGCATTTTATAGAAAATTGTCCAAGGAATTCGATAAAAATAAAATTTCAACTCTTAAATGGCCACTAATATTATATTTTAACGTTTTAAGTAGTAAAATTTAGTTTTGACCTATTCTTCATATTTTTATTTGTTCTATTTTATCACCATCGTGTTCCCCGGACAATTTTTCATAATAATCCATGTAGACCTCAAACTAAAATGAACTATTGGCGAGATACAGCGATTTTACTGAAAAAAGTTTGATTTTGCGCTGCACTCTGTCCTATGAATTCAATTCCGAAATAGGTTTCTCACATATAAAAACCGAACTATGCGGGATTCATCCCTTTATGTTGAAAAGTACACCATGTTCTTCCGAGTGCTGCGCAAAATCAAACTTTTTTTCAGTAAAATCGCTGTATCTCGTTCATTTAAGTTTAAGGTCTACATTGATTATTATGTAAAATTGTCCGGGGAACGCGATGGTGATAATATAAAACAAATAAAAATATAAGGAATTGGCCAAAACTGAATTTTAATACTTAAAACGTTAAACTATAACATTAGTCGGCAATTAAGGGTTAAAATTGTAATTTTATCGAATTCCTTGGACAATTTTCTATAAAATGCAACCTGTAGAAAGTCTTTTGTTCAAATAGTTGCAAAGTTATGATTAAAAGAAAAAAAAAGTTTTTTAGAAAATCGTCAAAAAAGAGGGCGGTGCCAAATCAGCACCAAACTTGGGATTACTGTAAACTATCGATAGATGAACGTTCCCTCCAAGTTTGACCCAAATCGGTGAAGGTCGAGTGTAAAGTGTACTCAGTTGAGCTGGAATGACCCATATTCATCTTTTAATTTTTTTTTTCTGTTTTATTTTTCCCTTATAAAAGGGTCTCTAATCTTGATTTTTTTCTAGTCTATTTTATTTGTCTTTATTTATATTCAACTCTCGTTGTTTTTCTATTAACTTTCATGATATGCATTTTATGTTACAACCAAATTTAGTAAATATGGTATAAAATGGCTTTTTTGATTTTATTGGCGCTCAATGAAAATAATACCATGCTGAAATTACCCAGATGTTTTTAGTTGGTCTTTTTCAATCTTTTTTCGATCACTGATTTTCAGCGTGTTAGTTCAACCGTAACAGACCATTTTATGGCGAACCAATTCGGGTTCGGAGTTTTTCTGCTGTGAATTCACTACAATGTTATCAATTTCGGAGTCATTTTTCGGATCTTTGTCCACCTGAGTAGTTGGGTAAATTGAATGGCAAAAAGCAGGTATTTTTTGTTGGTCTCGGAAATTATTTTGCGTGCGATATTGAATGGATCGAAACATTTTTACACCTGAATAATTCAATGTAGACTTCAAACGAAAAAAAATGTCATTGTTTCATTTTTGTCCATGCAAGTTTATAGAACAATATCCCTTGTTTGGAGTTTTCACTAAATAGAACATTATTTAAACATACACGATTAAAATAAAAAAAATAAAGGATAAATAACACTTTCAGCGGATGGCTGAGAGTAAAACGGACACCAATTTGGTGCACAGTAAAAAAAATCGTGGTAAAATTTCATCTAAAAAGGAGTACATCTTTTATGTCAGAAAAAAGCTTTAATTTTACCTCTAATAATGTGTAAATTTACATCTGGCAGACGCTAGGAAAAAATATCTGTAATCCCAAAAAAATATCAAACCGGCGATAGTTATATCTCGCTTACTAAGTCCGCGCCCCAACCCGCACAGCCATCCCGCCGCTGTGAAAACTGGACGATCAAAGCCAATGTAGGTCTATGTGTTCCGTACATTGTATATGTATTCTATATGCAGTAAATACAGTATACAATGTACGGAACACATAGAGCTACATTGGCTTTGATCGTCCAGTTTTCACAGCGGCGGGATGGCTGTGCGGGTTGGGGCGCGGACTTAGTAAGCTAGATATAGCTATTGCCGGATTGATATTTTTTTGGGATTACAGATATTTTTTCCTAGCGTCTACCAGATGTAAATTTACACATTATTAGAGGTAAAATTAAAGCTTTTTTCTGACATAAAAGATGTACTCCTTTTTAGATGAAATTTTACCATGATTTTTTTTACTGTGTGGAGAGGATAATGGTTATCGCGAGAGAACAATGCTCTCGTTTGTTTTTGCGTTCATTGAGACAGTTCGTCTGTACCGAGTTCTTTCAGACTTTTGTTTAACTCACATCGAGTCGTGATGACTGATAAAAAATGAGTAAAAATGATTGTGATCAATTCTCGATATCAAAATTGACTGTTTTTTGAGCAACGTTTTTTGAGAACCTGACGGTAAATTGCTCTCAGTTTGAGTATATCTAATCTCGGATGAATACTACGGCCGCTTGAGTACACCCTTTCTCAAAAACAGATTAATTCAAAAAGACCGTTAAACATCCCACCAAATCGGTGGTAATTGATCAATTTAAGCCCAGACAACATATTAAGGTTATACCCCCCTAAATGTGAAACTGATCCACCATTAACATAAAAATCCATTTTGGCACTGAACAACAAAAGCGCTCTCAAAAGATCTTCTCTCCTTTCTGTTTAGGGTTTATAATTCACTATAAAACGCTCATAAAAGTCACTTTGGCGTCACCATTATCCTTTTTTTTTGCACCGATGGCCGCTTGTGTGGGTGTGTCGTCACATCAATGTGTGTGTGTGCGAGTATAAATTATACTTTATGAGATTTTTCTGCTCTCTTGAGGTGGTCCTCGAGGGTGGTCGTCTGAAGTGAAAGTGATCAAATTCGACGATGGCCCCGGAAGGCTTTCCGGTGGACCTCTGATCGACCGGGATGGAAATCGTAAAAGCCAACAGGGAGGAGCCTCTTTTCGTTTTCCGAATATATTTCATTTTTTATGGCCGAGCCCTCGCCGAGACGCGCCCGGAAGTGTAATGGGGTTTGTTGTTTCGAGAGCCACGTGGTCGGTGTTTTTGTGGATTTATTGGTCAGGTTTTATGAACTATGATTTGTGGGGCTGCTCTAGGCGGTGGTTCTAATTCTGACGTTTGCCATTAATGACAGGTTAAGACTGAGGAGGGGGAACGGGAAGGGGGTTGGTGGCAAAGCCATGAATTGGCTCAATAAACTTTCATCACCATAGATCAACGGCGCCGGAGGAAGCAACAACAGCAGCGGCAAGAGTTTAGCGGAAATTTACAACCAAATGAACAATATGTATCAATCATGTTAACAAGGGTAATAAATTTGAAGTGGGAATGGAGAGCGATTATTTCAAGGGTAGACAAAGGAGATATCGCTTCGAATGGGGTGAATTTGCTTGCAAATTGAGTGTTGAGATGAATGGACATGTCCAGTAAAGAAATGTTTTGAAGAGTGAATTAAGGGTGCCATTTCATATCTGAGGTATATAATTGTACTAAATAAAAGCTTTGAGCATTGTTGCCACACGTCATACAAAATGTGGTCCCAAAAGATTATTGGCCCATGAATCTTGGAGCAGACTGGAATAGTTTTAGATTGTTTGACAGATTACTTTGTTGATGTGTTGAGTCATCTTAGGATATCCAAAGACTTTTTTTTAGGATTTCCTTTGTCCAAATGAAAATGTTGTTAAGGTTAGAATTCAATGCAAGCTGCAAAATCTCAAGAAAATTTGAATATTCCGTTTGAAATCATGTAAATTTACATGCAGCTTACGTTTTAGTTAACATTGTTTATTATGATAAATACATTTTGGTCTATGATTTATCATGTTTAAAAAGAAGTTATAACTTTGTGCCTTGAGTTTTGCTCACCTTGTTGTTTTTAAATACATATCGACGCTGTCGTACTTGGCGACGTTCCCAGAAAAACCGCGTTTTAATGTTTGACCTTGAATAAACAAAAAATGGAGCTCGTTATGTAAACAATAACAAACACGTTTTGTTTAGTGACCATTATGTGCATTATCTCGAAGTTTGGTTGCATTTAGTTGGAGGAGTCCCGAGTTATAATTACAAATGTTTACGGTAGTCGGGCATGCACGTGTGTCAAACGCGTTCTGACCTGAAATCCTTTGGCCAGTTGCGCACTTACAGCTATTTTCAGGGTGTGTCAAGATAGCACGACATCAAGGAAAATTCTTTCATATGAAGAGTAACAGTAATGCACGGATTTTTTTCTGTTTGTGAAGGTCAAAAGGTGAGGAATTGTGAGCTGCTTAAAATGGCGTTCTTAACTTAATTTCACCCAAAATGCCCGTGCGACAAGTTAGCACAACAGCGACAGACATTAATGCGAACATTGGCATTATAGCCCACACGAAGTAATTGAAAAGTACTCTAGATATAACAGAAAATTGAATTTCTGGAATTCCTAGTTATAACTATTCACCGCCAATGAAACCAACTTTCACCATCCGGTCATCTGTCGAGAAGTGGACCACCTCTCCACTTCCAGCAGCTGTAAAGTTCCACTCAGGAACAAAAGCTCAAAGTAGGACAAAGCGCCCTTCACCACGGTCCCATCATCGTGGCATTATTGCCGCTCGGAGTAAATGGCAACTTTTTCAATTACAAACTTTCGCCAGCCGCACCGTGGTCCACTTCCGGCCGATTGCAGTACGACGGACATCCTCTCGGTTGGCATATTTCCCCATCGATAGTTTTTCAAATGGCAAAATGGCCCTTCCAAGTGACAAACTTCTATTCCACAAATTTGACCGCACACGTTGATTGAGCCACCGGAAGTCGCACGTCACGTAGGATAACCCAAATGTTGATCCGCGCACGTGTCAACCTGCTCCTGTGGCCACCTCACTCACCACGTGTCGGGAATATATTTTACGAGGCTCATCAAAAGCTTCCCTAACACGTGCCAGCAGCGAGCTAGATTCTGGCCAATAAGCTGGCAAGTGGATTTTGTCACCGATTTGGTCGCAAATCACGTGCCCCGCACCAGAATGGAAGTGCAGTCAGCTCCGACGAAAAGAAGGTGATTTGAGTGCAGTTTCGTGATTCCGAAAGTAAAAGAGCAGAATCTTCTTCAAGAAGCAGTAATAATTTTATTTATTTCATCCCAGAAGATAAACGACTCGAACTCCTACTTCTCCATATCCAGGTAGTGCTTCATGGCCAGTTCCGGCTTGTCGTAGCCCAGCTCCTCGAGCGTCTCGATGCCCAGCTCGCACAGCGTTGGCCGCAGCTCCTGCAGCAGGTACGGATAGATGGTGCTCACCTGGTCCCCGCAGCGGTCCTTGGCCGCTTCCAGAAAACGAATCGCCAGCGCGTAATCGTTCAGCCGGCGACAGGCCCTCAGCGCCGCCACCATAATCTTCGGGTCCGGGATCAGGTCCATCCCGAACAGGTCGTTCATCGCCTTGCGGGCCTCCCAGTGGTCAATGTCCGGCCGGTTGAAGTACGCCTCGTAGCGGGAGTCAAAGTCGGCATCGCTTTCGCACTCGTTGTGAGAGCCGCGGCGGACGACGGCCAGCGCTTGGACTCGGGGCAGTTCCAGGATCGAACGGAAGGCTTGCGAAAGTTGGCCGGAAATCAGGCGGAACATTTTGGTTGAGTGCGGCGAGAGTTTCGGGTGCGGTCTTGATTAGAGCTTGATTTGAGGATGAGTGAATGACGTTTGTGGTGTTTGAAGGCGCAGGTTGCTTTGATGTGTTTAGGCTACAAATTGTTTTTAAAAAGGAAATTAGTTCTTAAAAGCCATTAAGCTCTTCGTTGTCAAGCATTTAATTTATGATAATTTTCACCATACCTATATGATTTTTTCTTGTCGGTGAACACCAAACCAACTAGCCCAGCCAGCCAGTGCGATAAGAACCGACTCGTTCTAAATTCAAATCGATTCATTAACATTTTCATGAGAAGACGCAACTTATCATGCGCCTCGTATCCGGGCCAGCCAGATCGTGATTGAGCGACCACATCCTCGACATGCTACATGATTACAGCCAGATTGCAACGTGTGCAGATTGGGTGACCTTAGGTTATTTTGAAAAATTTCAATGAATGTGAATTGTTGATTAGGGTGTTGTGTAGTAAGATTGTTCCATTGCATAGATTGAGCTTGTTGTTTGAGGTTAATTAATAATCTGTGAATTCGTCGTTTTTCGTGCTATCTTGTCGCAGGTGCATTTTGGGCCAAATTGAGTTAAGAACACCATTTTGTGCAGCTCACAATGCCTCACCTTTTGACCTTCACAGATCCCCAAAATTCGATTTCAATCCTGAGATATTCAATAAAAACCGAAAAAACTCCGTGCATTGTTGTCACTCTTCATATGAAAGAAGTTTGAATCTTGTCGTGCTATCTTGACACACCCTGAAAAATTGCTGTAAGTGCGACAACTGGCCAAAGGGATATCAGGTTAGAACGCGTTTGAAACACGTGCAAGCCCAACTACCGTAAATATTTTTATTTATAACTCGGGACTCCGTCAACCAAATTCAACAAAACTTCGGGACAATGCACAGAATTGTCAGCCAAACAATGCGTGTTTGTTATTGTTTACATTGCGTGTTCTTGTTTTTGTTTATTCAAGGTAAAATATCATTAGACGTTTTTCTCGGAACATCAAAAGGCGACGTGCGCTAAGATAGCAAGACAGCGTTGAATTGATATTTTTTTTAAATTCTATTGAAATGTAAAAATTTTACACAATAAAAAAAACTTTTGAAGTTTGAAATTATGGAAAGAAGTATCACGAAACTTTCTTCATACTCAGATTTTATATTTGCCTTGTTCTTTTTTCCTTACTGTGTATGATTGTGATAATAATTATTCCTAAACTACTTTGAGTATCATCCTGTTAAGCACCATTTACACTGTGTAAAACACTTTTACATTGACTACATCCGTATAAAGCACGCCTACAACGCGACAAAGGATGCATTCTAACAAAAGTGTGAAAAATAACCCATAAAACGTTGTCTAAGGGTATCACTGTTTTGCCTTGCGTGGGATGATATTCCTGTAAACTATGCTCCGGTAGCAAATAACACCAGGGTGGTAACGCCGGTGGCGACGACGTGGCAAAAGGTCAACCCCGACCAGGAAGGATCTCCCGTGTAACGATGATGGTGGTTACACTGGTCCTCAAAAAATATGTACCTATTTTTATAAAAAATTTTGAATAATTTGTTGCAACCAACACAGAAAAAAAATCATGGTAATATTACATCTAGGAAGAGGTACATCTTTTATGTCAGAAAAAAAATGTGTAATTTTACCTCTGGATACTTGTAATTTTACCGCTTTTCTGTTGTAATGTCACTTTTTCAGTCTAAATTGAGGTAAAATTACACCATAAAAGATGTAAAATTGATCCTTCAAAAATTTCACCTTCCAAATTTACATTATTTTTTTACTGTGTAGTTTTGTTTCATAAAATCAGCTTTTGAAATGTTAGTTAAATTTCTTTGATTTAAAAACATATTTCATAATTTTCTCCAGTCAGTGTTCCATGGGAGGCATCCTTCCGTAACGATGATGCATACTTTTGCTCTACCCGTTCGAAAGGTGATCCTTCTTTGAACCTCTCGGGTGCCTCTTTTTCCGTTTGCAGGTGCAGCTTTGCGTGCAAATTGTGTTCTGTCACTTGATGCACCGTCCCCGCGGGACTTGGTGCATGGAAAGCAAGTATTTTCAACTTTGTTGCCTCCGTGTAATTGATCCGGTTCACCGATACTGTTGGAACGATTGCGGCTGGCAAAAGGTCGTTGGAAATGTCAAGTGAAGGAAAAAAATGCATTTATAATTTCAACTTTTATTAATTTTCGCTTTTCACACCAGGATGACCAAAAATTAGACAAATAAAATCAAATAAGCCCTTTACAATCCCCCAAAAATGGCTACGAATTAACTTTCGCAATAATTTTCACGACCCGGCACAAACTTTGCTTTATTGCCCTTGGTCACCGTCATGAAACGGGCGTTTTGTGTCCTTTACCCCGTTAAAACGTTTTGTTGGATTGCAATTAAAAGTGAAACACGGCCACGTGACCCCTTACCCCACTTGCACTCTCTCTCTCTCCAGTAACAATTCCATCCGGTGTAAAATAATTTATTTGAATTTATTTACACCCAGCACGCTCTCCATCTGTCACGTGGGTTCGTCATTATGCAGAAAATTTCACCCAAGCTGAAAAACGGATGGTTTCCCCAACTTTAAAACGGCCCGGTGACACGTCATAAATTAAAACTTGTTGAAATGGCCTCCGGTTTAGGTGGGATGGCTGTATTTATGACCTTTCGGGCTAATTAAGGCAAATGTGGTGGGATTTGTGTCGAATGGTTTAATTGTTTCCTTTTGGAAGATTGTTGCAATCTTGATGGGATTCATTAAAATCTGATCAACAATAGCTCTTTGAATATATTTTTTTTTCATCTTTCCTAATTGCAAGTTATTATTTTTATCTGGAGATTAAAAGGAGAAATTTATACAAATTGTGTTTTTAATGGGAATATAAGTTAAAGTGTCCAGAAAGTCAATTCAATTTAAAAATATTTTGCTCTTTCTATCACAGTTCGACGTTGTATTGCTATCTTGTCTCATGTCGCTTTTTGACGTTCCGAGAAAAACACGATTTAATGTTTGACCACGAATAAACAAAAAATAGAGCACGCAATGCAAACAATAACAAACACGTTTTGTTTTGTTGACCATTGTGTGTACATAAAGTTTTGTTGAATTTGGTTGCCGGAGTCCCGAGTTATAATTACAAATGTTTACAGTAGTCGGGCATGTACGTGTGTCAAACGCGTTCTGACCTGAAATCCCTTTGGCCAGCTGTCGAACATACAGCAATGTTCAGGGTGTGTCAAGATAGCACGACAAGATTGAAACTTCTTTCATATGAAAAGTGACAACATTGCACGAAGTTTTTTAATTTTTTTAATGAATATCTTAGGATTGGAATCTAATTTTGGGGACCTGTGAAGGTCAAAAGTTGAGGCCTTAAGAGCTGCACAAAATGGCGTTCTAAATTCAAATTGCGCGTGCGACAAGTATTCTAGAATTTTAGTATTGCCACTTTTAAGAGATTTTTCGATTTTTAAGTTTAAAAGTCAAATTTGAAGGTGAGCCCACGATTTATTTACGTTCAAATTTTTTGTGAAAATAGCCTAAGATGTTACAAAAAGACTCACGAAAAATGCAGGATGGAGCAACTCACCTAAAAAAATACAAAAATCATTTACTGAAAATGTTTTTTTAGAAAGTGCTTTAAACGTCAACATTTTAAAAACCCGATTGCTGGAATCGATTCTTTAGACAATTTTACATTAAAGTCTCCATATTGACTTCTTTCCTAAGTCCAATCCTTGCGAAGTTACAGCGGCTTTAAACATAAAAATGTAGAAAAAATGGTTTTTTGATGGTTTTTGACAATTTCTGTATGACAGACTAAATTTTTCAGTCTCGTAAATATTTTTACCGGAAAGCTCGTCCAATTTCCCATAAGATTGCCTTCAACCACTTTGCAAAATAGCTCGTTTTTTTGATGATTTTAGCTTATTTACTATCCAGGTTACTACCATCCACTAAACTACACTAAAAAAATATTCTGTTTTCAGTTATGAGCAATACAATTAGCTTATATCTGTAAGCCCATACTTCCAATTGAAATGTGGTCAAAGACAAAATGATGGGAAATTGGACGAGCTTTCCGATAAATATTTACGAGACTGAAAAATCAAGTCTGCATTTGTCAAAAACCATTAAAAAAAAATTCTGCATTTTTATTTTTAAAAATGCTGTAACTTCTCAAGGATTGGACTTAGGACAATGGTCAATATGAAGACTATTAATAAAACAGTTTCAGTAAAAGATTTTTGTATTTTTTTTTAGGTGAGTTGCTCCATCCTGCATTTCTCGTGAATCTTTTTGTAACATCTTAGGCTATTTTCCCACAAATTTTGAACGAAAAAAAATCGTTGGCTCACCTACAAATTTGACTTTTAAATCTAAAAATCTCATAGAAATAGAGTGTTTTCTTCTTTCTGTGAATTTTTTTCGGAAAGCTCTTCAAATTTCCTCAAGTCTTTGACCACTTTTTGATACGATGCAACGGCTTAGAGATACAGCAATATTTAAATTAAGAAATACAAAAATATTGAAAACATTTACGCCCTTCCCAAATGCCATTATAGAATCAAACTGGCTCCATACCCGAGCAGACGGAAATAACTTGGGAATAACATATTTTGATATTTGAAAATACTAGGCCAATACCATTTTATGTTATTTATAACAAGATTTGTTATTCTTCGTTATGATTTTTTTTATATTGGATTGTTATTGTAATAACAGACTAATAACATTTTTAGTTATTCTTCGAACAAATCTTTGTTATTATTTTTTGTTATTTTAACAACTTATCCGATCATACCAATAACAGTTGGAGGTATTCTTCCATAACAAAAAATGTTATTCCAAAGTTGTTTTGGCTTCCAACCAATATCAGACCAATAACAAATTTTGTTATGATAACATAAACTGTTATTAAACCGTTATGCAAAAATTGATTTTTCAAGAAGATTACATAACACTTTCTGTTATTTTAACAGTATTTTGGTTAGTAGTTTAGTATTTTAGTATTTTAGTTTTTTAGTATTTTAGTATTTTAGTATTTTAGTATTTTAGCATTTTAGCATTTTAGTATTTTAGTATTTTAGTATTTTAGTATTTTAGTATTTTAGTATTTTAGCATTTTAGCATTTTAGTATTTTAGTATTTTAGTATTTTAGTATTTTAGTATTTTAGTATTTTAGTATTTTAGTATTTTAGTATTTTAATATTTTAGTATTTTAGTATTTTAGTATTTTAGTATTTTAGTATTTTAGTATTTTAGTATTTTAGTATTTTAGTATTTAAGTATTTTAGTATTTTAGTATTTTAGTATTTTAGTATTTTAGTATTTTAGTATTTTAGTATTTTAGTATTTTAGTATTTTAGTATTTATCAAAAATCAAACCATCCACATTAACGACCCCCGGGTCTTTTGTGGTCTCTATTGCAAGTTTCTGCTCGAACCTAGGAGTCCGAAGACTTGAATGGGGAGAGCACCCAAACCTCTTTCTACTCCAAGGAACCTTCCACCCCAGTGTTTGAACTGACGACCTTTGGATTGCGAGTCCAACCGCCGCCAGCGATTCCACCGGAGTAGGCTTGGTTTGGTGTGTTGTTTGTACTTATGGCATGGAGATGACTCCTTCACCTGGAATGACTTAACGGCCTAACAACCAAGGCCGGGACCGACATTTTACTTCCTCATCCGATGGAAGGTTGGAGCAGATGGGAATCGAACCCAGAATCATCCGCTTACAAAGCGGACAGCGTAACCATTCGGCCACGCACTGCCAGTAGTAGTATTTAATTAATTTTATTTCTTTAATATTTTATATTTTTATACTTTTTGTGTATTTTTAATCACTAGTAAATTAGCTTTATTTTAATTTTAGTTTCCTTGTATTTTTGCATTTTAAAAAACTGTCCAAACTGTCCAAACTGTCAAAACTACAATTTCGTGTGATTTGTAGCAAATTTCGACCCATTTTGCTGACATTATAGGACAAACCAATAAAAACTATCTTTTATTATACAACCTCCCTCATCCTGACTTGAACTTCGCTCTGAACTAAACTAAAACGCTGAAAGCGAAAAGCACGCATCCCCGGGCCAAAGTTCGTGACAATCACACGGTTTATCCGGGAAGCATTTTCCGGTGTACGTATATTCCTCATTTTTCCCATCTCCTATTGAGAAGTCGCTTTGATGTTTTCCGAAAAAGGTATCGAAGAACGTGACTAATAAGAATAAATGATGCGCTTGGAGGTTGCTTTTTTTCGTGTGCTCCAAGCTTTTAGAATGATGCTTATCAAGCAAGGATCCTGGCAGGTCCCGGACAAGACTCAGACGACGATGAGCCAAGGATAAAACGGTTGCCTGTGGTCCAAGTCGGGGAGCGGTGCGTGAACGTGATCTTTGGAAATAAGCAAAATGATTGACGCCGCCATTGTGTGTGGGTGTGTCGGTTGCTTCGAAAATGGCTGCAAAACTTTACGTGAGAAAACACGGCTTTGTTGATTCTTTGCCGGGGATAGGACGAAACTGTCATCCCCGGATGAGTAACGGCAAATGGGACAGGTCTCGGAGCCGGGTCACGCACCGCAGTTGTCTGTGGAGTAGATTCGGTTGGATTTGCAGTATTTCAGCAAAGGGTATTTGATTTAGAAGGTGTAGCCATCGTTGAGATCAGTGATTTGCCGGTTGAGAAGATTAAATGATTGAACTTGTTTGAGGATATAATAATTGATATTTTTGTTAGATTAATAAAAAAAGACAGTTTCCCATACTTGGTTTGAATCTTATCTAACATTGTCAAACAAAATCAATTTAAGGCTCTGCTCAAACCCATGAAGCAAGTACTTAACAAACTTTCACAAACATCATTTTCCCTAATCGCTTTCCTTTCTCAATTATAAATCATCATCATAAACCGCACACTAAACTAGCCGGCAGTGGCAGCGTCGTCGGCGTCGCGACGCCATTATTGATGAGAAAGTTATACAAAACACCCTTCTCCCGCTCATCAAACTTTCCTTCAACAAACTTAACTTCCGGCGGTCTTTCTGCCCCACCCGTTAAACGATTCCAGAGCGGGGGGAAAGCAAATCAAACCGCGGGAAACCGATTATTTCGACCAATATTATCGGGCACGCTTCTCGGCAAACTAACTCTACTTATCGGAAAAGTTTTGCAACCATAATTGAAAGCGCTTCGGCAAGCAGTTTACTTTCTTTCATAATAAGCTTTTCCGTTCTTCCCGTCGTTGAAACGGACAGCGGGCCATTATGGAGGGTATTTATTCCGTTCCACGAATTGAACAAATGGCGATTTGATTTTTTTTTGCGAAAATGAACGCTTTTCAAGGTTGACAGTTGTTCCAAGAAGTTGGGCGAATTCCACCGAATAGAAAGCTAATCGAAAGGAGCAGCCAGGTGTATTGTGTGACCAATTTGTGCAAATCCGAGCGAAATCCCAAATTGGACCTTTCCGGTTGTGTTGTGTTTGGGTAAGCTTTTTGTGGGCTGTGGGCACGAACAATCAATTTCCGTCTGGGGTCGTCGAAAGGCCTGCAATCGATATAGGTTTCCCCTAAATTCAATTTGTCATAAATGAAATTTCCGTTAACAATTGAAAGCCAAAATAAAGAATAATGGTGTGTGGCATCGCACGGTGTGTGATTTGGGTTGATTAAAAATATTTTTTTTTGTAAGATTCATTATTTTTTTTAATTTTTGTTACAGTGATGTCCGCATTGCTGAGTTCTGAGTTAGTCACCAGCTGTCAGGGAAAATTTCAATTGAAAAAAAACATATTTTCATGAATAAAAAAAAGTCACTTAGAGAGATGTGAAAAAAATAATAACCAAAAATCACGTACTTTGTTGTCAGGTTTGATATTTTAAAAAAATCATTTTTTGCTTCAGATTCACAAAAAAGTCATGTATAGAGGCTCCATACACACAGAAAAAAATAATATAAATTTGGAAGCTTTTATTTTGGAAGGTTGAATATTACCTCTTTTATGATGTAATTTTACCTCAATTTAGACTGAAAAAGTGACATTACACCAGAAAAGTGGTAAAATTACACATTTTCAGAGGTAAAATTACACCTTTTTTCTGACATAAAAGATGTACCCCTTCCCAGATGTAATATTACCATGATTTTTTTTTTCTGTGCAGTTTTGTGGTCTGGTCATACAAAACGATCATCTTTAGAAGGGATTTTCTGATTAAGTTGGTGTTTTCGACAAAGTTGTACATTGGTTATGATTGGGACTTTTTAGAAAAAAATAGGTTTACGAAAGAGAATTCTCGATTTTTTTAAAATTTGATATTTTGTACTTTTTTTATAATTTTTGAATTTTTAATTGTTTTAGGGGGCTAGAAAAGGAAAACAATAGGCTTGTGCAAAATCTGGTACCGTAAAACCGGTTGACTTTGACAGCCGGGGTGACTAGGGTGACCTAGGGTGGTTTGAGATTTTTGCGCAAAATGATAAGTACAAATCATATTGATTATGTTGGATAAGTGTTCAAGTCTTTCAAGAAAAAGTTTTCATAAATTTTGAATAGTTTTTAAAGTTAGTTAACTTTAATTAAGAAAATGTTAATGAATACCATTATTTTTCATATTCTTAAAGTTTGATAATTTTCTCAATGAACATGATTTCGAATCGGAAAATGGTATACATTTTCGGATTCTTTGGACAATTTTCCAGTGAGAGAAGGCAAAATGAGTTTTTAAATAATCTCCAAATTTAAAGGCATTTTCAGTAGAACAAATTTCATATAAAATGTGATAACTTTTGATTCGTGCTTGGAATTCAGTTTAAAATGCAATTTGAATCGAAAATTGTATACCGTAAACCGGGGTGACTTTAATAGGATTTCAATTTGTTTTTGGAATATTTTCCAACAGGTAAGGGTTTTCTTAAGATTATCATTTTTAAAACATGTACTGGGGTAGGCCACACAGAGTCCATGCACTATTTTGGGAAATTCGGTAATGAAGTTCATTCATATTCATCGTACAACCAATTTTCGGTAAAATTTTGGTCATTTTGACAGATGGTTCACCGATCTGAACTTTACCGATTTTTCAAATACCGAATTCGGTAAAAAATCTAAGTGTGTAGTGATGGTATATCTATATATATAAAAAATTTCGACGGTTTTGTTCGAACGCGAATCAGTTCAATACGGAACGTCGGATCGAGGTGCTCTTTGTTGCGTTGAGTTCGTATAAGCCCAAGGAAGGTTCTTACGCCAAAAAGTTACAACTTTGGCCACTCTGGAACCGATTCCGGAAAATCTGCAGATTGTATGGGAAAAGTCACGTAAAATCAAATTTTGATCAAAGGAGGCTGAATTAGCAAACAAGCCAGAAACGTCAACAAACGAAAAAAAGGCAGGACGAAGTTTGCCGGGTAAGGCTTGTTTGACATAAAATAAATTAATAAATATTAGCAAGAAAAACTATGACTATCAAAGTCACCCCGGAATTCTAAAAAAGAATTTTCAACGCCACTGTTTTTTAGAACACTATTCAAACAACTTTTTTCCAAAAATAATGCCTGTCCCAGTACATGTTTTAAAAACAATAAACTTGATACAAACCTTACCAGTTGGAAAATATTCCAAAAATTAATTGAAATCCTATCAATGTCACCTCGGTTCACGGTTCCGAAGCAGTTTGGAAATATTTTTGGCAAGGGTGCTTTTTAGCATAGCATAGCATTGGTGTCTACCCGTAGCTGCTACTTCGTTATTGACCAGGACCCCCAAACATTGCTCCGTGGACCACAGATGAAAAGTAGGAACCAATCATCACCCCTTCGCAATTTTCAAAGGTCCCTATCATGCTGATCAATACCGACGCCGGCCACGACCAGAGGTAAGACACGGGGAAGTGGATGGGAATGTTAGCCGATACTTGAGTGATGGGACCGCTAAATCAGCTGCGTTTCCGACAAAGTATCACATGAGTTTTGAGAGGTTAGTAAGATGGGTTTGAGGTCAGGATTCACTGTGGTAGGTGATGCGACCATAAGCAATTTGTTTATCGGTTGAAATTTTAAAAATCTTAGGCAGCCGGCTGCGGAAAGAAGCGTTAAAAAATATTCGACGGCGTGCCTTCCAATCATCGATGATATAGAAAGGGCTTAATCCAGCAATACGACTTGCTAGTCTCAAAAAATAGATACGTTTTTATAGAAAACTATAAAAAGAGAACAACACAAAAAAACTCATCGACCAACGAACGCGAGTGAAATAAAAAACAATGTAATAAGAAGAAGGTAAAAAAACAGAACTGCGCGTCCCGAAAAGCACCACACTAATGATGCCATTATTTAATTATAATGACCAATCACCCCATGCACTCGAACAGCGACACAAAAGAGACGGAAAATATCACGAAAAAACAGGCCTGCGCGTCCACACAGGCACCGCACTACTGATCATTTTTGGCAAGGGTGCTTTTTCTTCATAAACTGAGTTTAGATGTTTTGTTTGACAGTATTCTAGTTTTTTTTTAAATTTTTTTAAATTAAATTTCTTAACACTTCTACAAGATTTTGCACTATCCTTAACATTTGTGTAAGAGATGCCTTTTTAGTCCCTTAGTAATACATAAAAAAATCGAAATTGAAAAAAAATGGGAGTTTTACTTTTAGAGAAAAAAGTGAAACGAAAGAATCGGGATTTTTTCAGTGTACCATTTTATTCTGATAAGTCTTAAACATAACCTACAACTTTGCCAAAGACACCAAATCGAAAAAAAAAATACCTTCTGCTTTTGTATACCCCGCCCCAAAATTGCTTTTTTTGACATAGTGACATATTTTATTTTGAATTTAAAAAATCAAAGATTGAAAATCTATTTGAGATAAACTTCCAAATTGTGTTAATGGTATGAATAAATATAGTTTTTCGTTTGTTCGAGCGCGACAAACATTATTTGGCAAATGATAACAAAATCAGCCAATATTTTTTTTTTATATTTTTTCAGCTAAAACTTTTGGTGGGCATCCCTAATGACCAATTGCATCAATGATTCGTGCATACAAATCTCCATACATTTTCTTATGCTGTTGATACAAAAAAGGCAGCTGATTTTTTTTAAAGAATATTGAAAATCCCAGAACGGTTCAAAATATATTATTTAAAGTTAAATCAAACTTGCAATTGAAAGTACTTATCCTGATTAAAAAATAAAATAAAATAATAAGGTGCGTTATGTCAAAATTGAGCCTAAAAATGCTGTCTTGTTGGCCTAACGGTGTTGAATGTTTTTTGAACAACAATCGTAAAACTATGAGAAAAACTGCGATTGCCTAATAAGTTAATACCGTAATATTGTAGTCCACGCAATTTCAAAAGTTGCAATCGACGGGATTCAAAACCAGCACCATAAAATAATGCAAAATTAATCATACACCCAGGCCTTTTTATGTAACTTTCTGATCTGCCTAGACGGTGGAGGCGTAATAACTCAATAAAATGAATAAATTTGATCACAAAGTTTTAGTTTTATTTATTTATTAGTTTGTGAAAATTTTGCTTCATATACTGAAAATTTAATATTGACAACAATATTTACAATGGTTGTAAATCAAACAATAATTTTGATTTAAAAATGGTTTGGAATTTTGATCTGTTTCACTACATTGTGCAAAATTGCGTTCCAACATATTGTAAAGCTTCCTGGTTTATTTTGTTCGGCTCTGCTTTGTATGTCGAACGCACAATTTCCATAAATCGAAAACAAGAAAAGAAAATGTACGCATAAAACGTTCGAACGGCACACATCTACAATGTACTAATGATATTCGTGCGTGCGTTAACCGCCGGCACACACTCATAAACATACACAGGCATTAAAATAAAATTCATAAAAAGAACGCCATTAAATTGTCCCTCTTTCCTGTATTTGGATCAAAAATCCCTTCGACGGAAGTAGGCAACCGTTTCCAGGAGGAGGGCACTTCAAATCAATTGCTTGTGTTTTTTCTGCGATGAACGATTTTTTTTCGTTTTGCCAAAAAGGGGACCAGTCAGAAATGAAGCAAAATTGATAGCTCGTTACTTTTACGCGTTTTGGGTATTTGGTGTTGGGTGAAAAGATGGAAATCGATAGAAATCAATTGAAATGCGAGATTTTAAATTTAGAAACGAGTTTGATATTAATAAATTCTTTGACTGAATGTTTAGAATGATCCAGAAGGATTTTTTCATCATTTAATAAAGATCAATAAATATTTAAAAAAAACAAGCCACTAAGCTATTCCAAGAGTGACATCATCATCACAAAGTTAACCCAGGATTAAAATGGCACAACAAAAGCCCCCTATGTTTAATGTAACAGCTTGGCATAAATTTCAACAAGGATGTAGACATAAACCCAATACGCGAAACTCCACACCCCAAGTCTTGGTGGTTTGGAAAGCTTCCTCTGCGAACCCTTCCGAGAGCTTTTCGCTCTTCATCACCCAGCAGCTGGCTGCTTATTGATGAGCCTTCGAGTGCCAACAAGAGGTGGCTCCGCGTTCTTCTCTAGGTTAGGTTAGGTTATAGGTTAGGTGATTTATATTCACACTGCCAGCGAAATGCGATGAAACCACAACAAACACGCAACTTCCGCTGCTGGAAATAGAGCAGAGAGGATGCTGATGATGTAGGCTAAAGTGTGGGGCTGAGCTTGAAAGCTTCCGCGAAAAGCTGCCCCTCTTCAGGTCTCTTCGGGCTGAAATCGATGAACGGTAAGATAAATTAGCAAACAAGCGTGTTTCCCGCCCTCAGGGCTGGCTTTCTGATCAGACGATTAATCTCCCCGAGGAAGGACCAGTTCTAACAAAGTGTTTAGTATGGCGCTTGGAGAGTAAACCTAACCTCCCCCCAGCAGTACAAACAAACGATTTCGATGAGTTGCTAAATAAACGTTGATTCACTGTGAGCCCGCGAATGTTTGCATTCACTTTGTGGAATTAGGTCCTGATGAACTTGAATAGTTTGGAAGAGGAGACACAACACTGAAGGTGAGGTAGATGTGGTGACTATTGCTTGAATTTTTTTTCCCTTGGCCAGGAAGCCATTAGTAACACTCACAAAAATATTATTATTTTTTCGTTTTTAAGTTGTTTTGTGCTTTTGTGTTGTTTTGTTTTTATTTGTTTATGATATTCTAAACCTCTATTAATTATACTTTGCCTTTTTTATTGTTTACATATTTTTTTCATTCGCTTTGCATTTTTTGGAAGCTTTGTGTTATTTTTATTTTCTTTTAAAATACATATAAACATTTAAAAATGCAATTTAAAAATCTTTGAGAAAAACGCGATGACGGTTTATTCCAAAAAAGTTTATAACAAAACATTTTAATATAACATTCTAGAGCGATTCTCTACATTTTCAGAAATCAACTTTTCTTATGTTAATTTGAATGAAACTTTGTCCATAACTTCCTCTTTTCTATTTTCATCATTGATTTTTTATACAAGTCTTCACAATATTTTGTGATCTGATCATTCAATATGAAAAAGGGAATATTCGAAAATCTGAATTTTGAGAAGGAATTTCCGTAACGGTTTGGCGTCTTCGGCAAAGATGTTGAGTTTAATTGAATATGGCTACATTGAAAAAAAAAATCCAAATGTTAATAAAAATAGACGTGTAAATAGGGCGTCAATTTTTTCCGGGTTTTGATTTTCCCGGGAAACGAGAAAATAATGCTGATAATCCCGGGATTTCCCGGGATCCTAGCAAATTTCTAAGTATTCAAACCCTATAATAAGTATTTTTCAAGCAATGTTTTTTTGTAGATGTCTGCTCTACATTTTTATAGCAGAGCAAATCTCTACGAAATCGGTCTCTTTTTTAATTTTAATTTTTTGTATTTTTTAATCCTGCTGAAAATTTTTTGGTACCTTCGGTATGCCCAAAGAGGTCATCATTAGTTTGTCCATATAATTTACTATACAAATTTGGAAGCTGTCCATACAAAAATGATGTATGAAAATTCAAAAATCTGTATCTTTTGAAGGAATTATTTGATCAATTTGGTGTCTTCGGCAAAGTTGTAGGTTTGGATAAGGACTAAACTGAAAAAAATGATACAGGGTAAAAAAAATTGGTAATTTTTAATCAAACTTTATGTCACTAAAACTTGATTTGCAAAAAAATACTTTTTTAATTTTTTTATTTATTTTTGGGGACATAAAATGCCAACTTTTCAGAAATTTCCAGGTTGTGCAAAAAACATTTTCAGAAATTTCCAGGTTGCGCAAAAAATTTTTGACCGAGTTATGAATTTTTGAATCGAATCGAAATATTGGTCGCAAAAAATTTTCAACTTCATTTTTAGATGTAAAATCAAATTTGCAATCAAAAAGTACTCTAGTGAAATTTTGATAAAATGCATCGTTTTCAAGTTAAAGCCATTTTTAGGTAACTTTTTTAAATAGTAGCAGTTTTTTCATTTTTTAAATTAGTGCACATGTTTGCCCACTTTTGAAAAAATATTTTTGAAAAGCTGGGAAAATTTCCTATGTTTTGCATTTTTGAACTTTGTTGACCCTTAGACCCTTAGTTGCTGAGATATTGCCTTGCAAAGATTTAAAAACAGGAAAATTGATGTTTTTAAAGTCTCACCCAAACAACCCACTAGGGCGTCCAATTTTCCCGGGTTTTGCATTTCCCGCGAAACGGGAAAAATATTTTTTGAATCCCAAGAATTCCCGGGATCCCGGCAAATTTTTTATACAGTCGTAAAATTTATGTTTTAATTATATTTGTTATGTTTTTCAAGCTTAAAATCATAGCATTAGCTCAATATTGTTAATTGGTGATAATCTACACTTCTAAATAAGAACAGCAGTTTTACAAAGCTTACAAAAACCTTAAACAATATTTTTCTTCGTTCTTTGTTGTGCTTTGGATTTTTAATGAACCACAATTTTTCTTATCAATATATTTCTTTTATTTATCTTTTTATATGGCATGACTTCAAAAGCATAAAAAAATCTTTGAACTGTATTTAAAAAATAAAATTAAAATTAAAACAATACTTTTTGAAATCGATGTACTAATAGTTTTGTTCAGTTCCTGTTTAACCGAAATAAATCAAACAAATCAAAACATTATGCAAAAAAAAATGGCTTGCACAGCTGCTTTAATTCGTTTGATTTATCCTGATTAGCTACCGATGCCGGTGTTTGATGAAAAATAATTAAATATGATATTTATTTAAGTTTTAAATCATAACTATTCGTATTATATTTACGAATTTGATTAAAAATAAATATAAATATAAAGAAAATATTTAAAGCGCTAGGCATTTTGCGGATCTGTAAACTAAAATTGTAACAATTTTCCCTTAAAAGCTAAATAAATGCTGATATATGCCGAAAACAAATTTGAATGCTTCAAATTTCTTATCGATTACTAAGTATTCAATTGTTTATCTATTTCCACAACCAAATCTGAATTTTCAGACCAAAATTTGTTTTTTTTTTCAAATCCCGGGATTCGGGAATTCCCGGTTTTGGGAAAATCCCGGGAATTTCATACCGGGAATTCCCGGAATGGACGCACTACAACCCATCATTTTCTAATGTCGATATCTCTGCTACTAATGGTCCGATTTTCAATGTTAAAATATGAAACATTCGTGAAATTTTCCGATCTTTTCGAAAACAATTTCTAACATTTCAAAAGGGTCAAATATTTAATATTACGCCCTCTTGAAATGTTAGTCTTGATAAAAAAAATTGTTTTCGAAAAGAAGAAATTTATGAAGACTTGTATGGAAAAGCTAATGGCAATACAAAGTAGCATTTTGCAGCACCTAATAGGACCTAATAAAAATAAGTTATGAATAAAAAAAAAAACAAAATTATAGATATTGTTTAAAAAAATCTAAAATAAATCAAGAAATTCAAGGGAATTTTTCAATATCCTTCATGTTTCATCGATCAAATTTTCAAGTTTCAGCAAAAAATATAAAAAAGAATTGTCAAAACAAGGCAGAATGCGTCATCATCATTTTTGTTTGGGTTAACATTAAGATTGATGGATTCTGATTTTCAATCCGTCCTAACCTGGATTTTTATACAAAAAATAAACTATGATTCCCAAATTCAGCACTCATCAATCAGACAAAGCAAAATAGTAATCAATCAAAATTAAAGCCAAATATGTACATTATTGACAAAATCCTTCTATCCCATTTGCTGACTTAAAAGAGCTGCCTCTCCCATTGCTCACATTCTTCACGTGTTTTGCCGATGGGGTCAGAAGTTAATGATCATTCGGAATCAATTTGCATCGTCCGGCTTCGGTGGTCTGCTGATGAAGGAGATGATGCTGGTCATATCTCTCTAGCTTCTCTAATTCAAATCAGTACCCAGCAGAATCCACACTGGGAATCATAAACAGAAATTCCTGTGGGAATTGCAAGTAGGAGAAGAATGCTTTTTTGTGAGTTACTTGGTTTTAAAATTGCAATTCAATCAGTGAGTCAAACCTCAAATTTACTACAAATTAATTTTTTTGAGGATAATCAAACTGTCACCAACTAACGGACAAACTTCCCTTCAGTTCGAGAGGCAGACCAACCCCCTCGGGCATTCTCTCTTCTCGTATGGTTATGCAAATTGGTTCCTGTGGGCAAATATTTGCTCGGAAAATGGAATTTATATTCATGTAAATAGATGACTTTGTACCAAATGCATACCAACAGTGTGGGTCAGGCCTGGAGAGGAAGGGATATGAATGGTTTAGTTGTTGCCTTCATACTAACTTAAGAGTTTGGATTGGATTGGACCTTGCTCGTTCTCAAGTCAGTCCGGTTGCAATTAATAAGATTTTCTGCTTCGAGTGAAACCAAAAGATACCACAGGGATG
Organism: Culex pipiens pallens; assembly: GCF_016801865.2. Classification (NCBI taxonomy): domain Eukaryota; kingdom Metazoa; phylum Arthropoda; class Insecta; order Diptera; family Culicidae; genus Culex; species Culex pipiens. The sequence goes on from NC_068938.1 coordinate 172,134,861, forward strand.
TGACAAATTGGGCTTTTGATTGTGTTTGTTTTACAAAATTTGGATTTTGTTGTGTATGACAAAAGGACAGGCTTAAGACTTTATTATATTTTGATAGGTATTTGAGATATCTTTTTGATAAGTTTGAAAAGTTTGATGATTTGACAACACTTAAATGAGATTTCGAGACCAGCTGGATGAGGTTACGGATTTTGATAATATTCATTTAACTTGTTGGCTCTGAAGGATAAGACAAATGGCATTTACTAGTTTCGTAGCCAGATAAAAACTTCCACCTATTAACTTGCTTACGATGTTGTTTCCTCCAGGGGACTCCAGAATGACTTCTGTGTACAGGAAAGAATCGTAAGCCAAGCTATAAATGCTATCATCAAGCAATTCTCCACCAAAAATCCAAAGCCAAGATGCTCCCTTGCCCAAGTTCGTAAAATACCAGCATATCAGAAACGACGTCTTTTGTGTTCGAAACGTCAATGCCAAAGCTTCGAATTGTCTCCCCGGCCAGTGTTAAAGTTCCGTGATGACATTGACATTGCACATTGCGACTCCGGACAATAATAATTCTCCTATCATATGGCGATACGATTTACGATGAGTTCGTCGTCGTCGTCGTAAACCTGGGGAGGTTAAATCTGCCGTTCTGGGTCTCCTCTCCGGACCAGTAAAACTCAATTCTGGTGAGGGTTGGGGGTCAGAAAGGGACACCTCGCTTTTTATGGGTGCCGTTGACGTGACACAATAAATTTTGCCATAAACAGTGATTAAATATGATTCGAAGGAAGGAAGATTTTGGAAGCTCCCTCCACCGGGATAATCCGACATGCGTTTACTGCAAATGGCCCTTCGATTGTATCACGTCGGCTTCAGTAAGAGGCAGGATCGTAAAACTAGCACATCGTTCCGGCAAACACCGAGCTGGGGAGCTGTTTTGCTGACACAAAGTCGAGATCCTTCGGGAAGGTTAGTTTAGTGTCCTTGTTTTTAAGATATATCTTAATATTATAGTCAGGAAGCATAATTTCACCAGCCACTACATCAATTTTATTCGAGCTGATTTCGAAAGTTTTCCCTCTTTGGAGCACTTTCGCCCAAGTATCACTAAATTCTTGTTTAGGCCTTCACGAGGGTGAAAAACATAACGATTCACCGCCCACCATTACGGGCTGAAAGCTTTTCCTCAAAAAAATCAGGCCATTTTGCCTTCCTCACTGAGGTAAGGCTATAATCCTGCTCTAAAAATGAACTTTTTATTAAAAGCTCAAAGACCCACCTTCATGTATACATATCGACTCAGAATCGAAAACTGAACAAATGTCTGTGTGTGTGTATGTGTGTGTGTATGTGTGTGTGTATGTGTGTGTGTATGTGTGTGTATGTATGTATGTGACCAAAATTCTCACTGAGTTTTCTCAGCACTGGCTGAACCGATTTTGATCAAACCGGTCGCATTCGACTTGATTTATGGTCCCATACATCGCTATTGATTTTTTTGAAGTTTCGATAACTAGTTCAAAAGTTATGTATAAAAATGTGTTTTCACATATATCCGGATCTCATTTAAATGCATGTAAACGATGTCCGGATCCATCATCCGACCCATCGTTGGTTAGGTAATCAAAAATCCTTTCCAACGAGTCTACAACATTGAAGATCTGGCAACCCTGTCTTGAGTTATGACCATTTAAGTGATATTTATGTACTTTTTTGAAGCCGGATCTCACTTAAATGTATGTAAACGATGTCCGGATCCACAACCCGACCCATCGTTGGTTAGGTAATCGAAAACCCTTTCCAACGAGTCTACAACATTGAAGATCTGGCAACCCTGTCTCGAGTTATGACCATTTAAGTGATATTTATGTACTTTTTTGAAGCCGGATCTCACTTAAATGTATGTAAACGATGTCCGGATCCACAACCCGACCCATCGTTGGTTAGGTAATCGAAAATCCTTTCCAACGAGTCCACATCATTGAAGATCTGGCAACCCTGTCTTGAGTAATGACCATTTAAGTGATATTTATGTACTTTTTTGAAGCCGGATCTCACATAAATGTATGTAAACTATGTCCGGATCCAGAACCCGACCCATCTTTGGTTAGGTAATCGAAAACCCTTTCCAACGAATCCACATCATTGAAGATCTGGCAACACTGGCAATCATTGAAGATCTGGCAACACTGTCTTGTCTTGAGTAATGACCATTTAAGTGATATTTATGTACTTTTTTGAAGCCGGATCTCACATAAATGTATGTAAACTATGTCCGGATCCAAAACCCGACCCATCGTTGGTTAGGTAATCAAAAAACCTTTTCAACGAGTCCACAACATTGAAGATCTGGCAACCTTGTCTTGAGTTATGACCATTTAAGTGATATTTATGTACTTTTTTGAAGCCGGATCTCACTTAAATGTATGTAAACGATGTCCGGATCCAGAACCTAACATCGTTGGTTAGGTAATCGAAAAACCTTCGGATCCACCATCCGACACATAGTTGGTTATCAAAAAACCTTTCCAACGAAACATTGAAGATCTGGCAACCCTGTCTCGAGATATGGCCCCTTAAGTGATATTGGTGTACTTTTTTATTCCGGATCTAACAAATAGATGTGTACAGCCATTGTTGGTAAAGAGTGAGGAAGGCTCCAACCACATAGGTGGATTAAGTAAGTTTTTTCGTAACTGCTGCACCTTATCTGGCGATCCTTCGGGAAGCATCACTCTATGGTTGGGGGTGAGTCCATGGCGATTGGCGAATCGATTGAAATTAACCCGCAGATACTATGGTCAAAACATAGTCTTACTTGGCGAGAGTCGATCATCGTAATGCCAGAAACAGTTTAAAAATAGAATAAATCATACAAACATTGTATGTCAGACATTCTCTACGCAATCAGTCGATTTGGATCATATAAATTTTTTGTATTTTTTTATACGGCTCAAACTTTTTGGGGGCTTTCTCTATGACCAAGGAAACCATTTTGTGGCATTGGTTCACCCATACAAGTCTCCATACACTTAGACAGCTGTTCATATAAAAATTCAATTTTTCCAAATTACGCATTTATTATTTGAATTTTTTTTATATGGTTTAGGGGACTACTTTTGAGCCAAAGAAAAGTATGGACAAACATTTTGCCGACTAGTTTTTTTTAGATTTTTTGAAAAAAAAATGTGTTTTTTGGAAAAAATATTGTGACTTAAGTTTTTGATGTAAAACTTTATTAAAAAATTTCTGTTTTTTTCCCAAAATTTTTTTTTGAGAATGGACAGTCATGACACTATTTAAATATCGAAAAACTGGATTTTGTCAGTTAGAATTATACTTTATGTGGCTATTAGCTTGAAAAAGGTGCAATTTATTTGATTTTACATAAAAAACATATTTTTTGGAAAAAATATTGTGACTTAAGTTTTTGATGTAAAACTTTATTAAAAAATTTCTGAATTTTTCAAAAAAAATATTTTGAGAATGGACAATCATGACACTATTTTAAATATCGAAAAACTGGATTTTGTCAGTTAGAATTATACTTTATGTGGCTATTAGCTTAAAAAAGGGGCAATTTATTTGATTTTACATAAAAAACAGTTGTTTGACTAGAAATTTGCATTTTTTTTCAAAAAAATATTTGACGGCTAAATTTTTGTCCATACTTCTCTATGGTTCAAAAGTTGCGGTTTTGTTCCCTAAAACATATATAAAGACATGGATTTTAGGAATTTGATTTTTTGTGAATAAAATGATAATTTAAAAATCGGCAAAAGATTTTCGAATGTTTACGTACAATTTTTGTACAAGAGCAATTCTCTACGAAATCGGTCTTTTTTCTTCAATTTTAATTTTTGTATTTTTTAATCTTGCTGAAACTTTTTTGGTGCCTTCGGTATGCCCAAAGAAGCCATTTGGCATCATTAGTTTGTCTATATAATTTTCCATACAAATTTGGCAGCTGTCCATACAAACATGATGTATGAAAATTCAAAAATCTGTATCTTTTGAAGGAATTTTTTGATCGATTTGGTGTCTTCGGCAAAGTTGTAGGTACTACAACTGAACTACACTGAAAAAAAATGATACACCGTAAAAAAAAATTTGGTAATTTTTTATTTAATTTTTTGTCACTAAAACTTATTTTGCAAAAACACTGTCGAAACGACTCTTAGTTGCTGAGACATTGCCATGCAAAGGTTTAAACATAGAAAAATTGAAGTTTTCTAAGTCTCACCCAAACAACCCACCATTTTTTAATGTCGATATCTCAGCTACTAAGGGCAAAACATTCAATATTACGCCCTTTTAAAATGTTAGTCTTGATTTAAAAATTTTGAAAATATTTTTTTCGAATAGATCGGAAAATTTCACGAATGTTTCATATTTTAACATTGAAAATCGGACCAATAGTTGTTGAGATATCGACATTAGAAAATGGTGGGTTGTTTGGGTGAGACTTAAAAAACTTCAATTTTTCTGTTTTAAACCTTTGCATGGCAATATCTCAGAAACTAAGGGTCGTATCGACAAAGTTCTAAGAAGCAAAATATAGAGAATTTTCTCAGCTTTTCAAAAATATTTTTTTCGAAAGCAGTGATTTTACATTGAAAAATGAAGTTGAAAAATTTTTGCGACCAATATTTCGATTTATTGAAAAAATCAGTATTGATTCAAAAATTCATAACTCGGTCAAAGATTTTTTGCACAACCTGAAAATTTCTGAAAAGTTGGCATTTGATGCCCTCTAAAACATATCAAAAAAAAAATATATAAATTGTGTTTTTTTGCAAAATAAGTTTTAGTGACAAAAAGTTAAATAAAAAATCACCAATTTTTTTTTTACGGTGTATCATTTTTTTTTCAGTGTAGTCCTTATCCAAACCTACAACTTTGCCGAAGACATCAAATCGATCAGATACATATTTTTGAATTTACATACATCATGTTTGTATGGACAGCTGCCAAATTTGTATGGAAAATTGTATGGACAAATTAATGATGTCAAATGGCTTCTTTGGGCATACCGAAGGCACCAAAAAAGTTTCAGCCGGTTTAAAAAATACAAAAAAAATCGAATGACCGAAATCTGAGAGAACTGCTCATAAACCAAAGCTGCCAAAATTGACGATAACTGTTATCTTTCTATGGAAACCAATACAACGATTATTTTGAATTCTGCTGCTAGAAAATGTTGAAATTTGGACCACAATTTTTTAAAATCATGTTTAGCATGAAAAATGGCTAAAGTTATTTTTGTGGACATTTTGAAATGTTCGGCTGATTATAATAAAATAATTATGAAAAGCGACGAACAATTCAAAACAATTAAATTTTCCCAGCTTTTCGAAAATATATTTTCATATATGAGGTGCTTTTAGGAAATAATTTTAAATAGCAAAAAAATTAAATTTTTCAAAAATTTTAACCTTAGAATGCATTTAACTTGAAAATTGTGCACTTTATCCTAAAAATTGTAAAGTCTTTTTCGATCGACAGTTTGATTTTGAATCTAAAAATTTCTAGTTTGGAAACTCTGTACGCAATTAGCCTTTTTCAAAAAAAAAAAAATGTATTTTTTAAACCTGGTGTTTTTTTGGGTTCCTTCCGTATGCCCAAATAAGCCTTTTTCCATCATCAGTTTGTTCATATTATTGTTCATAGAAATGAAGTAGCTGTACTGTCCATATATGGTCTGAAAAAATTCAAAAATCTGTAATTTTTTGACCGATTTGGTGTCTTGGAAAAGGTAAGGTAAGGATTTTTTGCTGTAGTTTTTAATTGATTCCCAACATAAAAAAATAATTTGATTTGATTTTTTTATTTATTCACAGTTTTAGGGACAGAAAACGCCATCTTTTCTGAAAATTTCAGAAAAGGCAAAAAAAGTTGACCGCTCTATTATGTTTTGATAAAATCGTGATTTGAATGCAATTCCTCTTTTTAAGATTCTTAAAAAATAAGAAGCAGGTTTCAATTCGAAAAAGTCCCCGTTATATGAAAAAAATATGTTCGAAGAGCTGAGAAAATTTGCCTTTTTTTACTTGGTTGAACTTTAATGAAATAGCCTTTTAAAGTTCCTGATAAATTGCCATGCAAAGTTAAAACAATCTGTACCAAAAAAATTTCAGCTCTTCGAAAATATGTTTTTCAAAAATTTGCCAAGCATGAGCACTATTTTTAAATATTAAAAAAAAACTTCGAATATTTTACAGTAACCTTAAAATGACTATTACTTGGAAACGGTTCACTTTAAGAAAATTTCACTGAAGTACTTATTTATTGCACATTCAATTCTACATTATTAATTAAAGTCAACATTGTATTGACCTTTTTTAGTTAAAATAATAATAATCAGGTCAAATATTATTGATTTATTGAATATGATTTTTGCATCCATTAACCTTTCGGTCATTTTGGTTTGTTTTGGTTTTGTGACGTTTGTCTGCTTTTTAACTGGGCTACGGCCCAGTTATCGAGCGCCCAGTTAAAAAGCAGCCCAGTTAAACAACGCCCAGTTACCGAACAACTACTGTAATTGTGAAATTTAATTCTTCCGTGTACCTTTTAGTATAGTTGTCCTTCTTACCACCTACAACTTCAATTTAAATTTGCATTGCACTTAACTTTTCCGGCTGAACTTTAACGCTACACTTGAGCTGGATTTTCTCTCCATGCCACCACATTTGCTAGCAAAAAAAAAGGCGATCAACATTACTGACCATAACCCATTTCCGACCATCGGCATCACTTCAAGACCGACCCCGGGTACGAGTGACGAAAAGAAAGCTCTCTTGACCTCTAAGCTTCTTAACGGTGATAATGTCCTCCACCTCTTACGCTCCCCGCCAAACTGGACCACTCTTATGGGTGGGATGGTTTTTGGGGTGGGTAGGCTGTTTCGTGCGTGGGAGTACATTTTCTAGTTGTTTTGATGTAAACCCATTTTGGGGCTGGTTGGCCAAGTATTGGACAGTTTATGGTTATTACAAGGGTAAGATTTGATGGGAAAATATTTTTCAGTAAGTTGGTTAAGTGAAAGCATTATTCAATTACCAAAGTGTTGTCGTAAATTTGGTCAAGTTAAGGTGAAATTTAACTGATAATATAGATATAAAAATATCAGGTGCTTATTTTCCAAGTAATTAATCTTATTCCAAACTCCATTTGTTACCTTCAAACCAAAACAAAATTGTTCTCTACAGTTGATCCGATTATCTCCCAGTCAGATTTGTTATTCCACTTGTGCAAGGATGCAAAACACAACACAAAAATCCATTCATCCTGCTCGGAATCGATTCAATCAAACTGGCAACAACACCAGCAGCAGTGAAGGGAGGGAAAACATCAAAGTCTCAACTAGATTATCTCCGTTCCACAGCATCCCCAAGTCTAGCAGAGAGCCTGGTACTACAAAGTCCTCGATATCCAGTGAAGCAAATCAGGAGAGATTTTTCCCACTAGTATCGGGTGAGATCTACATTGGAAGAAAAAAAAAGTAAAAAAATCCACTGAACAGCTTTCTTTTCTTCATTTCAACGCGCAACACTGCCAAACTGGACTTTACTAGAAAAACTCAAAGCTTCTTTTTCTCTGTAAGCTCCCGTCCGCGTGAGATGAATAAATGAAATCACCAGCTGCAATAAAAAAAAAAAAAAAAAGAAAGAAGGAAAAAAGTGGATGATTGAAAGTAGATTTCAAATTGGTGACGACCTGCGACGACGATGGGACGTGAGAAGTGGATTTAATTTTCGGGGTGGCCACCGGAATGCAATCCGAGGTTGGCAGCGGTCAGTTAACTGGACGGCTGCTGCTCGTTCAATCAGCATGATTGTGGGTGGTGGGTGGCTGCGGCTAGGTGGGTTGATTCAAATCAAAGGACGATCTGCCGTTGGAGATATTCCTGGCCGGGCTATTAGTTGAGGAGATTAAATTAAGTTGTGGAACGGGATTTGGAATTCAGGGTTGTTTCCGATTGAAATTTGAATATTTCGTGCAGTTCTGGCAATGTTTGATTAAACATATTTTATCTGAGCTCAGGACGATTTTAATTTCAGTGATATGGAATGATGACTAAAATAAGCGCTCCATAATCGAGTTTCAATGGCATTTCCATCCGTCTAAATTTGTGTTGGCTAGACCAGCAGTGAAACGGGGTTAAATAAGCTGCATATGTGAGACTTATATTTTTTTATTTATTTTTCATTTGATTTGGCAATTTATATAGCAGGGAATAAGACAAAAACATTTTATAAAATTTGCATTGGCCAAACATAATTCGAAAAACACCATGACTTATATTTTGCACACTGTGTTGCAAAATTTATATTATTATCAAGCATGAAAGCAAAATTTAAAATATTCAATATTTAAAAAAATGAAGCAAGACTAACATTTTGTTCAACATTACAAAATATTGTTTTCGAAAAAATCGCAAAATTTTACGAATGTTTCATTTGTTAACATTGAAAATTGGACCATTAGTTGCTTAGACATCGGCATTAGAAAATGGAGGGTTGTTTGTTAGACTTGGAAATTTTTTTTTTACCTATTTATTTTTTTTAAGTCGCCTTTTTTAAGCATATCTCAGCAACCAGAGGTCCAATCTTCAATGTCTCTTAGACAATTTTATAGCAAACAAGCCTTACCCGTCAAACTTCGTTCTGCCTTTTTCCGTTTGTTGACGTTTTTAACTTTTTTGCTTATTCAGCCTCCTGTGATCAAAATATTATTTGACGTAACTTTTCCCATACAATCTGCAGATTTTCCGGAATCGGTTCCAGAGTGGCCAAAGTTGTAACTTTTTGGCGTAAGAACCTTCCTTGGGCTTATACGAACCCAACGCAACAAAGAGCGCTCCGATCCGACTTTCCGTTATCAACTGATTCGCGTTCGAACAAAACCGTCGAAATTTTTTATATATATAGATTATATATTTTACAATATTTTCAGAAATGGTCACTCATGGTAACTATTTTATCAAATTGAAAAACTGCAAATATTTCACTGAAATCAAACTTTCGGTGGTTATATCTTCAAATCAAGAAATCTGTAATGTTCTTTTCGATTCTGATTTATATAAAAAATTAGGTAAAAAAAATGTATGGAATTTCGATTTTTTCCAAAAACCACTTTTTTCATAACTCATTTTTTTACCACACCTCTCTATGGCTTAAAAGTTGCGGGTTTTGGTTCCCTAAAATATTTACAAACATCTTAAAAATCAAAAAATATAAATTTTGGGAAATTAAGTTTAAAAAAAAGTTAATTAAAAATCGGAATCATTTTTTTCCGTGTACCTATTTTTTCTGAACAGTCAACATCAACTTTGCCGAAGACATCAAATTGATTGAAAAAATCCTTCAAAAATTATAGATTTTCTAGTGTTTTCGTACTAATTTTGTATGGACAGCTGCCATAATTGTATGGGTGAACCAATTACACATAATGGCTTCTTTGGTCGTAGAGACGGCCCCCACCAAGTTTTAGCCAAATAAAAAAAAAAAAATACAAAAAATATAAATGGTCGAAATTGGCCGATTTCTTAGAGAATTACTCAGTTTCATTTTTAAGTATTTTAATTTGGAGGTCTTATTTCAAAAAGTTATTTTTTAGCCTTTCCTAAGTACATCAGAAGAAGGCAAAAATAAATGTAATCATTGTAAAATTAGTTAGAATAGGTTAGAAAGAGTTTAAAATCAAGTGCTAATTTTTTTTTCAGTGAAATACTTAAGTCTAGGACATAAGGGAGTTTTCTTTTATTACGTAACGCAGTCGGGTGGATGGGGTGGGAATATATAGCTGAAATGAACCCCAACAATCTGTAATGTAATTTAAATGAACTGATTGCAATTTATTGCAATTAAATTTTTATTCAACAGAAATTGTAAAAAAATTGAGTTAAAGTTTATGTAGTTAAAAAATGGTTTTTCCGTTTTGGCTGCCATATTGGATTCAAAAAATTTAATACTTTTTAGAGTAGTTTACTGCCCATGTTCGCATAAATGTCCCATATGCAAAAGCAGCAAGCTGAGAAAAACTCATTTGAAGTTTGTCCTACACATAAGGCTACATGTTAAGTTTTCCCGAAAAAACTGGATTTCCTCATGATTTCTAGAACAAAATACTTGATGTTGTAGGCTTGCTTGAAAAAGCACACGATTTTGAACCAATCTGCATCAATAACTCAAATTCGATGAAAATGCATATGCATCAGCATTAGCATTTGGAGGACGCCCCACCACCGGAAGGCTCCACAACGCTTATCCCACTGTTTGGTGTGGTTGTGTTAGACCCTCATCCGGAACAATAATCCAACACGGGAGATACCATGTCTTCATCTTTTGATGAGTGTGTAATACAGCCCAGGGCATAAGGGGGTCCACGCCGGGTCCAAGCTATCCTCGGGGAAATGAAGGAATGTTAGTAAACACCTATCTAAAGTGCGCAGGGACCCCTACGTCACCTTAGTGGTATAGATGTTTGTAGGGAGGTTTTGGACTCAATGTTAGTAGGAGAGGTAGAACCCTAGGATATACCCCGAAAGGTATTACGGGCGAGTCAAGTAGATTTAGTTTTTTGATTATTAAACTTATACAGATGATTGTACAGTATAAAAGATGCATGATTTATATATATTCGATTTAAAGCCACGGCAGATACAACGCGACGAAGCCGTGCATGATTAAATTGTCTGTAGTAATACTAAACCAACCATTTCCTCAGGTAAAAACAATGCCGATTAAACACAGTTTTAACATGTCTGCTGTTAAACTCTAGCTATTGACTGTAAGAGTAATGCGAAGTTTATATATTTTTCTATAAATTATTGTGTGTTTAAGCGAAATTCGAGGTTAAAAATGATTTAACGCATAATTAGAATCTAAAATTTAAACTCTTACAGAAATGCGGAGTGAACATCAAATATTTATTTGTTCATTTGTTTTATTTAAATGCGAGAGTTAGAATTTAAATTAAAACGACCGATTCAAAAGCATTTAATTAGTTAGAATTTAATTATTTTTTGTGTAATGGGATTAATCAGCATATTTATATTTAAAAAAAAAATCGAATTGATCGTAAAAATCCTAAAGTTTAACCGACGCGTAAAAAACTGTACTAATAAAAAGAAAATATTTGTCATTTACGTTATCCTGAAAGAAAATGCATAGAAATTATAATTCGTGGCCCACTATCCACTCTGATTCAAACACGCATTTGCACACACACAACATAGAACGAGCTCACCAAATTTGAGGGATCCTCTTGCGTCGATGTTCGTTGGCTTTGATCAATGAAGCGATTCATGTTCAAAGACTCTTGAGTTGGCATTTCTTCTCTGTTTCATTTTTCAACACTTTTTCATGTCTCACTTTCCCCTCTCAAAAAGAATACAATTTGTTTAATTTCCTCGTCATTTTCTTAAAGTTAAAAACAAAAAATATTTCCACTTGTCTGTGGCAATCATCGCATCACACACACAGCTTCACCCCATGACATTTCTTTCAGCAACACACCTCGATCAGACGTCATTCCAGGGGCACTCTCACAACCGTTCTCTCTTGCTTCCTCTTTCTGAGGAGCAGGACAACACACATGCATATTTCCCCTTCTCTCTTCCTTCTTCTTTCACTCCTCTTTCCCTTCACACAACTTTCGCTGCAAACAACAATCATGCTCCCCGAGACCTAAACGCTGAGTCCCATGTTTTCTTTTACACCCGTTTCACAGTTCACAATTCTTCAAAAAAGCTCGAGTTGAAGTTGCTCTTCTTATTTCTCTTAACCACGCATCACTTCTGCGAAATTTGCAGTCGGATTTTTGAGTTTTTCACACCAAAAAAACTTATTTTAACAACGACTGACGATCGAATCGAGCCCGTTATCAGCACCTCATCTCTTTTCGCCACTTATTCCTCTCTAAACGGGCTCACCAAAGTTGCTCTCAAACTGTCGACTCTCGTTTCACTATCAGCAACACATGCAACCAACAGTCTGCTTCTGATGACTTCTCTCTCCTGGAAATCACCAACGAGCACGATGATGACACATCGTCCGCTCTTGCTCTAATCATTAAGAACGTGGCCGACAACACCGCACGCACACAAACAAAACTCAATGATTGCCCGCGCTTCCCGTCTCGCTCTAACCCACAACTTCGCGCTGCACCACCACGAAAGAGATGCAAAGCTGGCAGATAGGCCTTTTCCTTTACACCAATACACCAAACCACTGCAATCTCGGCTCTGCTTATAAAAGCTTCCATCTTGGAAACACTCGAACCAAATTTATTTTATCTAAAAAAACACACTATTTCCGCGGAAACTCTTGAAAACTTCACCATTCCCGCACTACAATCATTCACACGCACAGAATGAGATATTTTCCACGGCACAAACTTTACAATTTCACCGAAAAAAACTAATCTGAAGTTCGCGAACAAAATGAACCGTCCGGACTAGGCAAACAGTCGAGGCCACCTCAAATTCGATGAAAATGCATATGGGACATTTATGCGATCTAGGGCAGTTTAGGGGTCATATTCAAGTTCGACAATAAAAAATAAATAACTTTGAAAAATATGTGCAACGTCCTATGACAAAGAAAAAAAATTCGACTATCTGAAGTGAAATTTTTCTGAGGACTACGGAAAATCGAGCCTGTACTTATAAATGTGCATATAATGTGAGGAAAAAATAGACGTTCAAAAAAAATTGTATTCATATGTTTCTTAGTCAATTTACACATATGCAATAATTTCGATATCGTTTTTGAAGGTGTTTGTACACGAGAAGAATGTTTGCTGATAGGGCACAAACGTGATCCACAGATCGCACTCTCTTACTCTAGCACAGGCAAACTGCAGTCTTTCTGTCCCTTCTGGACAGCTGATAATTGCTCGCAGGAGCGAAAAGGCATTTCTCTCCCCGATCGTACTCGATCGCGGGACCCTCAACAGCAGCAGCAGAATTAGTATTATTCAGATCCCAATAAACTACCAACCGGGTAACAACGCGTCTTTTCGAACGGAATAAAGTTGTTTTAGTGTTCGCGCAGCTTTGTTCGTTTATTCGTGTTTTTAAAGTGTCCGAAGACAGCTGGAAGAGCGAACAGAAGGAATAAAAAGTTATTTTTTCCAACTTTATGTACTGATAGTTTTGTCCTAAAATTCTCAGTAACGAACTTATCTAATACAAATAATCTTATTAAAAAATTGTGGCCTAAATAAAAACACTGATTTTAAAAACATTTTTAAAGTAGGGTAGAGTAGTCATCAATGAGACACGGGGAACAATGATAAAATGGCTCTCGTCGTAGTATCAACCAATCAGGCTCATATTTTGGGGAAAGGTGTGTCTACTGGATACACGTCTGCCATAATAGTGGCTTTGGTTATGGACGCTCCCTTGCAAAGTTATTCATAAATGTTTGATTTTTGGGTGTAAAAGTAAATTATGACAGAAAATTACATTTTCGCTCATAGGCTGCCAATAAAACAAAAACTAATATTTCTCCAAATTTCTTTCGTCATTTCATAGGGCATGAGTTGGGCTACAATGGCCTTTCATTAGATTTGACCAAAATTAAGAATATACGCAGAATCCAGGGCTGTCTCATTGTTTCCCACTCTTTTCAGCCCATGGGTAACAATGAGGCACTTTGATTTTTCTTCATTAAACTTTTCAAAATCTAGGGAAATCCATCGAAACATGAATTGGAAGTGATTTTTGGCATATTTATTGAGTTTTGACTTCATTTAGTCAAAAATATAAAGTTATTTGGTATAAATAAATGGATTTTACTAAATTTAAATACTTTTTAGTATAACTTTTGTTACTTGAAGTTTCAAGTTGGCAAAATTGCTTTAAAATGTTCAAGCCAAGTCACCTGCAATGGAACAATACCAAAACATGATGTTTTACAAGAAAAGTATTGATTTTCGTAGAGTGTCTCATTGTTCCCCACCTGTCTCATTGTTCCTGCCAAGTGCGTCTACAATGAGACAGTTGGATAGCTCTGACTGTAGAGGTCGGATCGATCTCATATTTTGGTCAATGTTAGAACACATTAAAAGAAAGAAAATGCAACAAAAAGCTCATTAAAACATGCTGATGAAAATAATATAAAAATCGTTGAATGTTAAAAACCAAAAGTGTCTCATTGATGACTACCCTACCCTATTCAAATTTTATTACTGTAAGAATTATGTTTAAATAATTTGTATGTCAATTTTTATTATATTTTTTAATGACTTTGGCATCCACTAAACCCCAATGGACCCATCCCACTTGCAATCCCGATCATATTTTGTCATAGCTGTTGCACTCCAGACAAATTACACCTACGCATCGCATATCACCGGGCGCAGTGAAGTTTGCATGACCCCCCAACCCACGGTTTAACCTATAAGCACCACCAACTCCAATGGCACGTCTGCCCGGTCGATTCATCCGACCATTAATCCTGTTGGCCTTGGTCTATGAAGTCCGCAATCCAGAGTGCTCTGATAGTAGTGACACAATACTAGGGTGGTCTTCACATTTGGAACAAATTTATGTATCATTCAAATTCATTTCGAAATTGCTTCGTCGATTTTTGATTTTTTGTTCAGTTTAGTTAACTTATACACCCTAATAACTGACCGAGGGTGCCCCACGTGCAATTTGCCAGATTGCGCGCGACGTCCCCTTCGGATGAGGCTGGCTAATCCTCGACCTGTCATAGAGCGGCTCGGTGGAATATGAGGGACATTCCGGTTGGCTGGCCAAATCACAATCACCGCATCGTGAGCGGATGTTTATCCCTTTTCTTTTCCTCCGTAATCGTCCCGGACGATGATGGCCAGTGATTTCGATCGGGCTCGGAATCGAATCTGCGGCCGTACCGCAGACATTCCCGTAGTGCGTTCCTGGAAGTCCCGGTCTGGTGGCGAAATTAATTTTTGGCGGAAATAGCGACGGGATTAAATTGTCGGGATTTATTTTAACCCCTCGGATGATTGATTGAGTCTAGACACCACCTCCTAGGCTGAAACTATTCCGGGGGGTTTCCTGGCGTGTCACGACCGGACCGTCGGGTCGGATGTCGTGCGTATGCTCCCTACTGATGGATTACGGATTAGTCGATGATGCTGCCACGAAGGGTTGGGGCTTTGGTTTTTGAATTTCCTAGTCTGGTTGAAGAACTAGCCTTTAGTTCGGGAGTTTATTTTTATTTGTTGAGTTTTAAAATAATTTCAAACACATATTTAAATACACTATGCCCGGGAAATCTCGTGTTGTCACACTATTTCAATTCAAAGGTAGATCAATTCTTTTCAGAAAATGAATGATTTTAATTATAATTGTTTGGTTTAAGTTTTGGGATCCTTATGTTTGAAACGATTTTAAAATTTTCCTAATGTTGAAAACACTTTGGCTGAATCTCAATTACTGTTACTTTTGAAGTAACTGTCGTTACTCATTTTCACCCAAAGATCAAACTTTTCGTCACCACAAAAAAAAAAAAAAAAAAAAAAATAACGCAAACGCGAGAAAAACAATTCTCCCCACAATTGCACCACCAAAGCAGTGTTTGCGACGAAACTATTCGCGAACAAGCTAATGCACTTTCGACGTTTACCGACATCGACCAACCACCCAACAGCCAGCCAACCCGTCGAAGAAGATTGATTAAACATTCATCGAGTTGGGAGCGCAGTTCCGCGTTCTCTCAATTCGCATTAATTATTCCTCAGGACACAGCGTGACAGCTTACATGTACCTTATAAGAAGTTCGTTGACTTGTTTCACTCCTGACGGGGGTGTAAATTGCTTACAAGGACGTTTTGTTGTGTTGGAATTTAATGAATGAAAAATTGATTCAGATTCAAAAAGAAAGTAGACAAATTAATTTCACTAAAAAGTCTTACCAAACCAAAAAACTCTACCCATCTGGTTAAGCTCATCACTCAACGCCGCTGCCTTGCTGGCTTCCCACAAAATACCTTCAATTCATCAAAAGATCCGTTTCGAGGATAAACTGACTAGTACTGCGCCATTATGCACTGCAGCTTTGGAAACGCAAATCCTCCAGGCTGCCTCTTTCAGTAAAAGCTAGTCTCAAATGTTACCGTAGCTGCTGGACTAAATGTAAAGTGAGTGACGACGAAGGGAAGATTATCTTCTAACGACGATGGGAAACGATAAAGTGCTACGTTTACAAACCCGGACTAGGACCAGGAACTAGCCACCAGAATCGTCGGGGAACCTGTTGAATGCCTACTTTTTAGTTAAACTAGTTTAAAAAAATATAATTTTCTTGTGAAAAACGATTCCAATATTGTCTTAAAATTAGTAAAACTTCAGTGATAACATACAAGAAACTGAATTTTGACATGGTAGTGAAAAAGTTGAAGTTGCGAAACTTCAAGTTTTTTACATTTGACCCAGCAGAGAACTGCCGTTTTACGGCGATATGATGTATACGCCATTGAGGTGATTTTGCTGTAGACACGATTTTCTGTTTTTATTCATTTTTTCAATTTAAAACAGGGGTGACCAAAGTATGGCCCGCGGGTCAAACGTGGCCCGCGAGGTGATTTTTTGTGGCCCGCGGACTCATTTTGAATGATCATGTAAATTGGCCCTTTGATCATTTGTATAATGATTTATTTATATTTTTTTAAATGAATGTTGATTCAAAACCTTTTTATGCAATTTTTTTTTATTTTTGTTGATCCAAAACTAATGGTTTATCCACATTGTGATCTTTTTTATACGATGCAAATATTATAATATAATTACAATGTGAGCGAAAATATTTAGTGAAATTCAAGAAAACATTCATCAAACATTTCCGGAAATGATTTATGAAACGTTCAAATATGACTTACTTTGTACTTAGAATCCTTTTTTCCACCTTAGGATTCAAACTCATAAAAGTTGGATAACGAATAACGAAACGAATGCTTGGCTACGATCTGATTCAGGCAGACAAATTATTGTTGAAATCGAAGGAATGAGACTGCTGTCTTTTAAAATGTTCGGCAATGCACCACAAATTTTTTTTCGCTAATATTGAATGTGAATTGTTGAAATTCTGGCATATAATTTCAATTTTTACATATTTTTTTGCATTTATTTTGCGCTCACAAAAACGATTTTTCATGAGTTACACTTAATTTAAAGATAAACACATTGTTATCAGATTTTATGTCACTATTTTCAATAGTATACATGCAATTTCCATAAATACACAAGCACATTCAACTTATTCCCATTTTTTAACAGAACTATTAAAACAATAAAACTGATTAAACTGTAATTTTTGGTTTTGTATTATTTTCAAATAGCAAAAATTTTCAAAATATAACAGAGATTTTAATAATCTTCAACTTATTGATGTAATTTTTAGTCATTTAAATTAAAATAACGAAATTTATTTATTTTTTTATTAATTATATTAAGCATTTGGCCCGCAAGCTGATTTGAGTTTCAAATTTGGCCCGGCATCCAAGAACTTTGAGCACCCCTGATTTAAAATGACTAATTTGAGGTCTGCTCTGTAGAAACTGTTAAAAAGTACAATAAAAATGTGGCCCCTACAAAATTTCTTGTTTTTTCCTATTCTCTGCGATTTTAAACCACAAACATCATTTGGCCGAAAAAATAGCAATAAAAAATCACTACTTTTCCTCCCCAATGATGTATGTATTAGGATGTAACAAAACCACACTTTTTTGCGGGCATTTCAGGGGATGATCCCCTAGGTGTACTGAGTCAGAATCCCAAATATGAGCTCGATTGGTTGCGACAGGACCTGGCGCTCCGGCTTCAAAGTTTAAATGGGATTTAACCCGTAAAATCGGTGCGTTTTGGTTTTTGCCCTTTTTGAGGCCTTCAACGATTTTTGGATTTTTCAAAAACCTCATGAGCTTATAGTTTGTGTTCCAGGGTACAACTTTGCCGAAGACTGCGAAGAGATTTGACCGCTCAGAAAAATGGTACAGAATTTACAAAATCTTTTCTCTTGTTTTTCTGATAACGTAAAACATGTTCTGGCAACACTCGTTTTAGATGCGCGCTTTCGGCAAACTATGCACCCTTACCAAAAATCATGATTTTTTGAGTTCCAAATCCCACTTTTCATACGATTTTTTGAGTTCAGGTACTACAACCATAAAAATGGTTATATGGGTTGAACTGAAAAATTCGTATGAAAAGTGGGATTTGGAACTCAAAAAATCATGATTTTTGGTAAGGGTGTGCAACGCATGCTACGGTGCGTCGCGATGCGTCGGCATGTATTTGTCCAGCGTCGTGTTGTTGTTTTTGTTGTTGTGATTGTTGAGAACGAAAGTTCTTTTGGAACTGCAAGAAGCTCTCCGGTTGACTCTCAGGGTTCAGTTGGAACCGATTCTAAACCTTGTTCGAGTGCAACCTAACGCGGCTGTCTTGAAAGCGCTTTATTACGCACGGATGTTGTGTGCATTTTAAATATTCCGTATTCCGGAAGATATTTCGAGAGACACGCATTTTAGTGAGAGTTTTCACTCGCTTTGTAATCAATCAAAGTGTTATGGCAATTTGGCAATATAATCGGTCATAAACAAATTAATGTATTGCATTGACAACATTAGTAAACACTATTTTCATACAGCAGACTTCTCTGGCTAGATATTTTGCGAATTCATTAGACACCAATTGCACTTTGTTCGAGCATAGGTTCGCTAACATGGCCCCCAGCACCACAATTGGTCGCGACGAAAAAGATCCACACGGAGACAGGACCAGGTGAGCTTAGAACTAAATCCTGCGATTCACTGCCAAATAGAATACCGGAATCTACGACAGATTAAAAGAGCAGCACCGGTGATCAAATCCTCCGGCACCATCGAAAACATAAGCACGACATCCAAATAAAGCATTTTCTTTCCATGTGTCAAACTTTGACCGCTGTACGCTGGATGTTTTCTCGCTGCTATAGTTACGACGCCTGGCTCTGGATGCGCGCGTTCAAAGAAAGTGTTGCCAATACTAATCAAACAAATTAATAGCAAAAAGTTTTTTTATTTTCAAATCATTGTACAAGCAGTACTAATTATCAAATCTCATCACAGTCTTCGGCAAAGTTGTGCCCTGAAACTTAAACTATAAGCTCATGAGGTTTTTGAAAAATCCAAAAATCGTCGAAGGCCTCAAAAATGGAAAAAACCAAAACGCACCGATTTTACGGGTTAAATCCCATTTAAACTTTGAAGCCGGAGCGCCAGGTCTTGTCGCAACCAATCGAGCTCATATTTGGGATTCTGACTCAGTACACCTAGGGGATCATCCTCTGAAATGCCCGCAAAAAAGTGTGGTTTTGTTACATCCTAGTATGTATACATTGCTCGATCAAAGCGATCAAAGCTGGCTTTATTTTTTGTGCCAGCTATTTTGATAGCTGAGTGGATCCCGTAATGCATTGTCCACGTGGATACTTTAAGGGAGGGGGGGGAGGTATTAGGGAGCGTTCTTTTATTACGTAACGCAGTTGGGGGGAGGGGGGTCGGAGGCCGTGTTACGCTCCATACAAAAAAATTTAAAATTTGTATGGAAATGTTGTTACGAGGGGGGGTCTAAAAATCCGATTTTTTGCGTTACGTAATAAAAGAACGCTCCCTTAGCGATTGTCTATGCTCCATAAACACATTTTTTGCATGATCAATTGTCAGCAAGCGAGGTGGGTGGGTCTAGAATTTTCAAAAAAGTGTCTACGTGGATGTGGATAAGGTGTCATCCATTAAGTACGTCACATTAACATCAGCCAAAATTTACTCCACCCCCCTTTGTCACGATTTCCCTATGCTTTTAACACGCAATGTCACGCTTGCTCAAAACCCCCTTCTTCCCTCAGAACGTGACGTACTGTATGGATGATACCTAATGGACGTCCCCTTAAGAATGAAATCGAAATAATGTAATAAAATATTGCCCAGTCTTGATTTGGTCCCACAACCTCAAATCAACATTCAAACAGTATTAAATTTGACTTCTATCAATTCTCAATGTATAGGGGAGAGTGGGGAGACTTGATCCCCGGGAAGACTTGATCCCAAGCCTGTATCTCGTCAGCATGTGGGTAAAACAATTAGCTTTGTTCTAGAAAGTTGTGTGAAATTGACTAAAACTCATTGTAGAAAACAAAGAAAAAATTTAAAAAATGTTTGGATTGAGTTACACACATTTTTCTAAGAAGTGCTGCAAAAAACTTCCAAGAGATCTTTTTTCTTTGTTTTGTTTAGTATAGAAAACACTCAAAACTTATTCAAAAAAATATTTTTCATACATGAATTGTTTGATAAACATATAAACTCCAAAACCCTTACGCATTTGACGTTAAATTTATCGTCATACTATTTTTACAATCAATTGTTTAAAAAAGTGCGTTAAGGGAGACTTGATCCCTGCATTTTTACAGTCACTGGAATCAGCCTCAAGATTAAATAATTTGGCTGGGTTTTCGTACATAGTTTCCTTTAGTATAGTTGTACATAACTAACTGCAGTTTGAACCATTTTTCAAAAGTTTTGTAAACAAAAATTACCAGCTTTTGTAAACATGCTCAATTTTGGTCTAAAAAAGAAAATTTTAAGTTTTTAAATATTTTACATGCTAAACTTGTTATATTTTGAACACAAACGTACAGGTTTAATGTGAAATTGCTGTATCTTATAGAAAATTAAAAGTTTGGATGAATAAGAAACATTTTGTTTCAGATTTCTTCAAAATGTTGAAAGGGGGATCAAATTACCCCCAACATTTTGTAAATGCCGGTTTAAAATATTTTTTTAAAAAGCTTGGCATTATTCGAAGAGTTTATCTGATGAAATACCCTTATCAGCCAAACATAGTTGAATGTTTAAGCTTTTAGTTCATGCAAAAAGATCATAGTTGTGTGAGAAATTGACAGAGTTATGTGCGATACAAAAAAAGGGGATCAAGTCTCCCCACTCTCCCCTACATACATCATGATGAGTAAAATTGGCGTATACATCATTATTTGTTTGCTTAATAAAATGGGCCCCAGAGCAGTTTTTTGAAAAAATCTTTCGTCAGGAGGTAGCTTTTAAGATTCTTTATCAGACTGTACAATAAAATTGAAAATGTCCAAAATGGCGTATAGATCATATCGCCGTAAAACGGCAGAGAAGGTCCCAGTAAAGATAGTCCTTCAGGGATATCCGGACCGCCCGATCTCCGTCCTGGAAGTAAACCTGACGTCAAGGTTAAGCCTCGAGAGCAAAAGTGCTCTCGAAATCGACAACGGTGACAGGTACGTACACCTTGTACCTCCTGTACTTCGATCGTGGGTCCGTCAAAATCCAGGACCTACGGTGGATCAAAGCACTGGACGGCTTCTTCGTGACGTGGCGATTCTACACGAAGAATCCGCGGAAAGACCAGCTGGGGGAAAACGCCCAGCAGCACAAAGCGCGCGTCAAGTGCGCGAACTGCGGTGGAAACCACACGGCAAATTTCCGCGGCTTTGCCGCGCGGAAAAGTGCCTTGAGGAGCAGGACAAGAAGAAGAATGCGCCAGCGTCCCGCCAACCTTTGAAGAAATCGAGCTCAACCGCTACATCAGCTGGCGGCGGAGCGGTTCTATCAGCCAATACAGCGTTTCCTCCCGGTTGGGGAGGTTCGTGCGCTAGTTCACCGGGACAAGCAGACGTTACCGGAGATGATCTCTTCACGCTTTCCGAATTTTTCGCTCTTGCTGGAGAGATGCTCACGCGCTTTCGTGCCTGCCGAAACAAGGCAGAACAATTCCAAGCTCTGAGCGAGCTTATGATGAAGTATATCTACAACGGATAAGCTACCTTGTGCAGCGAAGTTTTTCGACGTCAAAAGACTGTGATCTAGTTTTAAGCTTTTCTATTTCCATCCTTTTCCTATGCAAATTTCGAAAAAAAAAATTTGAAATAATTTTTCCTTCTCTTGGCAAATCTATTGTTAGAATATCCAATTACATCAAAATGAACTATAGTACAAATCATAGTTGAAAGGTACTCCAAAACTCTATTAGGTTACGAAATTGTGAATTGATTATTTACTTAAAAAAAACTAAAAACCGGGTTCGCAACGACTGATTATTTTTAATCTTTCTGGTTTTGGCGAGCAGTCTTGTCGAAAAAGAAAAACAGATTTTCTCTACTTCACCGACGTTTCGGCCTCAAAATAAATAAATAATCATCATATATGTGTGTTTTCATCAAATTTTAAACAAATTTATGCTTTTTTTCTGCAAATATGGCGGTCAGGTCAATCATATTCAATTAGACCACGTGTTTAACGCCACATTTAAGCATTGCTTTTTGGCTGCGTTAAATGCTCCTTTGGGAGCTTATGGTTTTATGTGAGCTTTTTGCATGCCTAATGGCATTTGACAGCTACAATACCCTTGGTTTTAAAGAAGCATGCGATAAAACCGTTAGGCATGGCATTGTCATCTGGCATTAAAGCCTTTATCAAAACTTCCATAAAACCTTATTGAAAGCCAGTTGGCTTTTATTTTCACCAGGTTTTATGTCAGAAGCATAATACCTTGTCACAGTCGACTCTCTGGCTGTCGATGTTCTCGATATCAATAATTCTCCATCTATCGATGAATTCTTCAGTCCCTTCAATCTGCATACTTCAATTATCTTCATTCCTCGATATTTTCCCTTGTTTGAAGGATCTCTTCCTCGACGGTCTCTGGATTCTGTTTGCTTTAAAAATCTCTTCCGGTTGTCAATAATTACACTTTCTCATGGCTTGCATAGACATTTTTCTTGGCGAAACGAAGCTTTGAAGGGTGTTTGACATTAGTTTGTTTTTGTTTGATGGACGTTGCCATGATTCTCTCCCATAGCTGGGTATCAAGAAAAAATATTTTCAATCGAGTCTTCATTTTGCATCGTTCTGTAAACTGATGATTCTCTTCCTCGACGGCCCCTTGGATATTGACAACCAGAGAGTCATCTAATTTCTTTTTTTTTTAACTTTATCATCCCGGTTCGAGAATCGAACTCACGACCTCTGGATAGGAAACCCAGCACGCTGCTAGTCGAAAGCCATCCCCTACCGGTCAGTATTCCCAGTGAGCAGATTTACTCTTTTAAGGGATCTGACTTTGCCGAGCCAGACAGGAACCGAACCCGTCACCTGCCGCTTACGAGGCGAAACCCGTAACCTTACGGCCACGGTAGCTCGGCGAATGATTAGCTTTTGCTTATTGGTTGCGGTGAATGCCGAAATAAAACTACTAAGCAATCAAGATGCTAGTTGGTTCAAAAATATTGCTTTGGCATACATTGGCTTTGTTATTTTATTATTATTATAGAGTTCTAAAATTATGTTAAAATTGTTGATTTTATTGTACGCGATATTACCAACATTTCTAACGGCATGATTGACCAAAATATTTTAAAAGCTTTCTTTTTATGAATTAAAAAAAAAGATTCTTGACCTATCTGATAAAAATGGCCGTCTTTATTAGTTTTTTTTCCGAAGGGACAAAATTGGTCGACTTGTTGCTTTTTTTTATTTTTTTTTCATTTTAATAAATAATATAAAGTATTATAGTTTTTGTGATTCAAACGCGTTTCAACGTTTTTCATACAAATTTACAAATTGCTTTTAATACCCTTTTTACATATTCAAAAGTAGATATCTTCATCTGCAGTATTATTTTATGGTGCCTTTACAGGGTTGATGATAGTTTTTTTGTTCCGTAATGAAATTGCATGGCTTGCAACTTGCGACTAGAATGAGCAAATGCCACGCAGATTTAGGAGCTAACAAATGATGAGCATTAGTGAAAAGCTGTTTCAGCGGTATCAACATGCCCTAGACTGAAATCTCTCACTGTCATTTGGTCATTTGGAAGGATTTCCAAAAAGCTTTCAAAAATTAGTGCGCTCAAGTTGCACAAGTTGAATGTAATGGTGTTGGGTTATGATTTATGGCTTTATTATTTAAAATCTTCTTTTTTTTTTAAATCAAAAGGCTCCATACCTCGCCGACAAATCACAGCACATAATCCAATAATTCATCAAATGCGAAAATGCGCCTCTCGATCTGCTCTTCCGGTTTGCTTCCAAACATCATAAATTTGGGTCATCGATTATATTAATCAAGTGATCATTTCCCTGCGAAAATTTTCCCACGCAAAGCCGGAAATGAGTGCATAAATTTCCGGTGTCGCACATCGAAACGCATTACCCAATTGCAGCATACTACACACACTCTGCCTCGTTCTACTGGTAGTGGTGGTGGTGGTGTGTATAAGCAAATAAATCTGCAATTTAATTTATGGGGCCGTGCTGTGCCGGAGCTGGCCTTGTTCGATAATAATTTAAAGTTCAACCTCGGTTCGTCCTGTGCAGAGGGGGACGTCCAAAGTCCACGTGGGAAGCTCATGGGAAAATATTTCAACAAGTCATCGAATCCAGGGGAAGGGAGTGCCAATTTTCACTTTTTGCTGCCATGTGACAGTTGGGGAAATTGGTGGATAAAACTGGAAAAAAATCAAATGTTTGCATTAATAGTAATTTTTGAGTAACTTTAATCTTAGTTAGAATAAAAATCATCAATGATTGTAAATTTCATTTTTTATTCTTACAAAAAATATATAATAATAAAATCATTTTGTCCATCTCTTTTCCCACCGTCTCTCCATTGGTTTTTGCCACTCCTCGTCAATATGCAGG